>NC_083338.1:151288417-151410306 GCF_019175385.1 Lycium barbarum | reverse complement strand
AATAAGTCGTTATAATTACACTACTGTATAATTACTATCCTAGTAGTTACACCAATTCCAATTACTAGGTGGCTTTCGAAACAGGCCCTAAGGCAAATCCTTTTTTCCTTTCTTCTAAAAATAGTGATTCAATCCCTGTCAAGGTTTGAACTAGCAACAAGTGTCAACCCCAAATAAACTATGCTATTTTCCTCTGCATTTACTCTGTTCATCATATATAACAGCAGAAAGAATGATAAAGAAGCATACTTATAAGAGTATCATAAGTGTTATAAACAGCTTGTAGATATTGTCCGCTTTGGTGCACCTCACGGCTTTAAAACGCGTCTAGCAGGTAGGGACCAGCATGGGCCACCCATGGGAAGCCAACCTGTAGAGACTGTCCGCTTTGGAGACTTCTGGCTCCTCACGGTTTTATGAACGCGTATACGAAGGAGGAGGGCCACCAGGCACCATAGCTCACTTGTATAAATTGTCCGCTTTGGTGCACCTCACGGCTTTAAAACGCGTCTACAAGTAAAGGCTTCAGGCCCTGCTTATAAGCACGCACACAATCCCGTGTGCGAGCGATGTGGGAACTTCAAGTTCACAACACACCCTCCCATCGCGAGCATCGTGCTGATAACGTGTTATAAAGAGCTTGTAGATATTGTCCGCTTTGGAACATCAATTCGAATAGGCACATTCTCTGCAGGGATATGCGACTTAGTTATTCTTTTCAAATCAGTAAATCCGTCTGGCATTTGATTTGCTATTTTCTGTAAGTGGATGATCTTCTGGATCTCCTGCTCACATATAGGGGTACGTGGATCAAAATGAGATAGTGATGGAACTCTCCACGCAATTTCTCTTTTGATTTCTTTTCTCTCTCCCCCTAATTGTGGAAAAAATTTGTTTCATCAAATCGACAATCTGCAAATCGGGCAGTGAATAAATCTCCCGTCAATGGCTCAAGATAGCGAATAATGGAGGGTGATTCAAACCCAATATATATTCCTAACCTTCTTTGGGGGCCCATCTTAGTGCGCTGTGGTGGTGCTACATGCACATATACAGCACAGCCAAAGATTCGGAGATGAGATATATTTGGTTCATGACCAAATACTAATTGTGACGGGGAGTATTAATTATAATGAGTCGGTCTAAGACGAACAAGAGATGCTGCATGTAAAATAGCATGACCCCAGACAGTTGTAGGCAACCGTGTTTTCATAAGTAATGGTCTTGCTATCAATTGCACACGCTTAATAAATGATTCAGCAAGGCCATTTTGGGTATGAACATGTGCTACAGGATGTTCAACCTTTATCCCAACTGATAAACAATAATCATCAAAAGCTTGGGATGTAAATTCTCCAGCATTATCAAGACGTATAACCTTTATAGGATAATCTGGGAAGTGTGCCCTTAAGCGTATTATTTGTGCCAATAATTTCGCAAACGCCAGGTTGCGAGACGATATGAGGCACACATGAGACCATCTCGAAGACGCATCTATTAGAACCATAAAATATCTAAATGACCCACAAGATGGGTGAATAGGTCCATATATATCCCCATGTATACGATCTAGAAAAGCAGGGGATTCAATGTCAACTTTCATTGGTGTTGGCCTGGTTATCAATTTGCCCTGATGACAAGCGACACATGAAAATTCACTACTTTCAAGAATCTTCAGGTTCTTAAGTGGATGCCCTTTTGAATTTTCAATAATTCGTCTTATCCTTATTGATCCAGGATGACCCATTCGGTCATGCCAAAGCACAAAAGTTCCTGAATCGTTAAACTTCTGGTTTACAATTGAGTGTGCTTCCATTGTACTAATTTCTGCATAGTACAGGCCAGAAGACAAAGTTGGTAATTTCTCCAAAACATATTTCTGGCCGGAGACATTCTTTGTAATGATAAGATATTCATCATTTGTTTCATTTAATGTCTCAACGTGATACCCATTACGGCGGATATCTTTGAAACTCAACAAGTTTCTTGGGGATCTAGAAGAGAATAATGCATCTTCTATAACAAGTTTCGTCCCCTTAGGTAGAAATATAGTAGCTCTTCCGGAGCCTTCAATTAATTTCGAATTGCCAGAAATTGTATTAATATTAGTCTTTGTATTAATATTAGTCTCTACAGGTTGGCTTCCCATGGGTGGCCCATGCTGGTCCCTACCTGCTAGACGCGTTTTAAAGCCTTGAGGTGTGTCACACCCCATTTTTTACTCGGGAGGTTAAAATAGAAGTATGACGTATTGGAGATTCCTGTTTTTTGTTGGTTTTGTTAAGGAGTCGCCACCTAATTATTTATGGTGAATTAGGACACCTAAAGTTTATTAAAGTTATTAGGTTTAAAGTTAACTGTGTTTAAGGTCTGCGAAACTTAAGATTCTAGGTAAGGGTTCAATTAGTCTAAAGGGAAGGTATTAGGCATCCTTTAAGACCCATTAACAATGGTTAACCAACCGGACTTACGATTAGGTAAGCTAAGTGTAAATATAATATTTTGAATGTTTGGAAAATAGCTCATAAATATTGCTAAAATTTTAAAGGAAAATGTAGTAATGTTATTAAAAATAAGACCTGTAAAATATAACGATTTGTATTAGAAAATATTTTAAGTATTATTGAAAGCGAACTTAAAAAGGTAATGATTTTCATATAGGCAGTAAGTTTAGCGAAGTTAAAACTTTAGATAAAATTGTGTTAATATAACAATGCCAATAAAATCTAGCTTTATAAATTTGATACAAAGGACATGAATTTTCTTTTTTATTAACTTTATTTAATTATATTCGACTAAAAGTGTACATAGTTGAATAAATCTTAAAAATAATGTTTATAAAGTATACTTGGATTAATATTTACATATTAGTGACGTTTTGAAATTTTTAAGATAATAAAGTAAAGAATGATTCCTTTGACTCAAAATATATAGTCATGCCGTTTTGAATGTCAATTCCTCAAATAAATATTATAAATACCATAAATAGTTTAGAACATAACTAGAAATGAGTATGAATTTGTGGAATTAACTACCCATTATTAAACTTCACTGAGTTGCTAACGTTCATCTAAGTCAGAAAAGTAAAATAATATAAAATGTTAGTCACACCAAACATATAAACAAAATGTCAGAAGAATGAAAATGAGATGACAGAGATGGTGTATAAAGAGGTGAAAAAGCCATTTTTGACTTTCACGAGAGATTGAGATTTTTCGTGATTTTCAGCTCAAGCAAGATTGGGCACAGATATGCAAACTCCATACTTCGGCTCCGGTTGTACATGCGAAACAAAGAAAATAATAAAAGATTAGAGTAACGATATAATTCTTTTATAAAATAAGTAAACAAAGTAAAGTAACACTATCGTTCAATTTACAACTCATAAATTCAAGGAAATCCATATACACGAATGAGGACTTTAAAAAAAACGTGAACAATTAATCGAATTTCCACATCAAATAAACTAAGAAACAGGCTCTATGGGAAATTGCAAATGCATGAGTAATCTTATGAATTCATTAAACTTTGATGAATCTATCATTTATGCGTTACTCTCATGTTGGCCAGTACCCAAGCACAATGCCCATAAAACTGAAAAGCTAGTATCTCTTAACCGATACTCATCAGGACTTTAACGAAAGCCATGTGTTTAAAAAGCGTTATCTCAGCCTTGTCTCGAGTGGCTTAAAAAAATGAACATTACTACAATCCAAGGTCTACAGCTATGGTGTTTACTAATTCTGATTATATCTACTGCCTGCTTTGGGAAGATTGGCCTCAAAATTAGGGAAAGGGAAGCACCACCCAAACCAAAAACATTCTACAGTCCAATTAAAGCTAGATACTCAAAAAATTCAATCAAGCGATCTGAACTGAAATCTAACCGAAGCAGAATATGAAGCCAATCATTTAAGACACCAAACAGAAGCAGGACAAAACTGAAGATGACAGAATAGGATCAATATAAGATTTCGGGATCTTTCAACTATAACATCTATTACTCATATACGATCAAGCCGGATCTACTTATATGAATTCTGGGGATGATTTAAATTAATTAAAACAAACCGACACACAAGGATTCGGATATATGAAGTGAAGCTCAGATTAAGCATGGAATAAAATGTTAAAACAATCATTTTAAAAAAAAAACAGAATTCACAGATTTCAGATCCCAACGACAGATTGAAGATACTATGGAAGCAGTAGCTTATAAATAGGTTGAAGCTCCCATTTTAAGCAATTTTAGATCAAACACGAGGGGCAATATATCAAGCATAGAATAAAGGGGAAAATGTTATTAAGAAGGTTTTGAAACAGATTTGAAAATCGTATTAGCAGCAACTGTGTTATCGACCATTAAACTGCCATTATTTAAACATAAAACATATACGAATACTATCAAGATACTCACTAAGACTAGATTGACTAACCACGAAACACACACAATCGAACTGACTGAACTGACAGACATGTGTGAACATGTAAGCACTTATAAACTGAAATTAAGGCAAACCAAATTAAGACATAAACATGTAGGACTGTTAACTATTAGACTGGAAAAACTAAACTAAGATGTGAACGTATGGACGTTACTAAAACCGAAGTTAAACTAATTAAAACATGAATGTGCCTAATCCAAACTAATCAAAATATGCACAATCCTGCTAAGTCACTAAACTACAACCTGACCAACTGAAAATGGAACAAGGTTTAATACATGACTTGTTAATGAAACTCAATACAGAATTCGGATTTAGGACCAAACAGAATTCAACAACCAATATCGACATGTTGTATGATCATTTTATCGTACTTAAATCTAAGAAGATTATATTCCCGACAGGGTATATCATTTGAATAAATAGAGTAAAAGAGAGACGGTACTGGCCTGTTCTAATCATATGCGTAATATACCTAAGATATACACACCATGGTGTGTATATCAAATGTATGTCGAAGGTATATCTTCATATTATCTTGATAACCCGATAATATATCCTATGTATATTCGACTCTAAATGGGTTCTAAATCCTGGAAACTTAATCTAAACACCCAAATCACAGTGACGTCTTTCAAAATTCACTATTTGGCGATTAACACCCTATCCTAACAGCACTCAAACATCAAGCAAATAACAGGAAAACCGAGAAATTATCTAGCTACTACAACGAAGACGGAAATGAGCCAGAATTTTAACTAAAGCAGAAACTAAAGATTAAGAGCAATAAATGTATCAGGGTCTACCTTTTTTGTGAGCAGTGAACGAGGCGTCGGGGTCTCGAATCTACTCTCGTTAGGAACAGATTGGAAACTCACCCAAAAAAGAGTTCGAAGATTTCTGTCGTGGCTAAAGTCCCCCAAGACAAAATGAATGTTTAAACGGTCTTAGGGTTGAGAATGGTAATAAAAAAAATGAAAATTGTAACAGATGCTATGGATTTCTGGATCCTCTAAAAATGCTCAGTAATCGTTTTCTTCAAGAACGCTGAGTAAAATTGCTTCTCTCCTGGGAAACTCGAGGCGATTAAAACTTGTAAGCTATAGGGGAATTTTTTGGGGTTCCAGATCTTTTTTCAATCTGTTCGTCTCTTCCCCAAAATCCCGTCTGATTTTTTTGATCTCCCCCCCATTCTCTTCCTCTGTTTTCTCTTCTTATAGGTTTTTTTTGTTTTCTTTTTGTGCCGAGGAAAGGGGGAAGGAGGAGCGGGAGAGAGAGGGAACGAGGGAACAAGTGTGGGGAACAAGCGGGGAACAGGGAATAGTGGGTGAGGCGGCCAGGGTTTGGTCACGGAGGAGGGAGAAAAGAGAGTGGAGTGGAGAGGAGAAAGAGAGGGAGCGGCGGCGATGAGGGAAAGAGGGAAAGGGAAAGAGGAAAAGAAGAGAAAGAGGCGGAAAGAATGAGGAGATGAAGGGGAAACCCTTCCTCATTTTGCTGAAAAAAATGAATTGGACCCGGTCCATTTGTGGACCGGGTCAAATTTTAGACTGGGTATTTAAAAGAATGGATTGGTAAACTAAATATGGACTGATCTAAAAATTGAGATAAAAAATATGGTCTAGTCCAAAAATATTAGGAATTAATCGGACTTTGATTTGGGGTCCAGTAAGTCAAAATATGGACTGAGTGCAAGAAATAGTTTGGCTTCTAAATTTGAATAAGAGACACATTTTGATTAACGATGTATTAAGGGTGCCAGAATATCACCTAATACAGAAATATGTAATTATAAAAAGACCCGGGTAAAAAATTATATGATGTTGCAAATGACCGTGCAATAATATTTAATAACAAACGCTATCATTTAAATGTGCTAAATAAATGCGATGTGTGTGAGGAAGTTGGTAGAAATGTCGAGAAATGCAAGTTTCAATAATACTAAATAATAGTAGCAAATAAATAGCGGTAGTAATACTGCTAAATAACAATGATAATGGTAATAATGATAATGTTGATGATAATGGTGATAATAGATATAATAATAATGGTAAATAACAAACATTGATAATTAAAAAATGATAATAAATTAATAATAATAACAATAATGGGGTAATAATAAAATAATAATGATAATAATAATAAGAAATAATAATTATGATGATAATAATAATAATAAATAACAATTATTGATAAAATAATGATAATAATTAATAATAAAAAATAACGATGATAATGATGATTAATAATTGATAACAAATAACGCTGATAATAATGATTAGTAATTAATAATAATAATGATAATGATAATGATAATGGAAATAACAAGAAATAATAATTAATGACAATTAATAATAAAAATGATAATTTAAGAATAATAACAATAATAATAATAATAATGATAATAATAAACTGCAGAAGAATAAATAAAACGTGGGCGTTAATAAAAGACTAATAATTATAGTAAAACTTAAATGCATATTTTTTAATTTCTCGAAATACCAGAAGTATAAATAGGTATTTCGGAGGAGATGCGTGACAAAATTGGGTGTCAACAGATGCCCCTCTTCGATCGGAGGTGATGTAAGAATCTTCGGGCGAAGAAGTTGACGTAGTAGCCAATTTTGTTTGGACTGACGAGTATGAGTTTGTAAGAAAGTATGATTTAGGAAAATTGATGGGAAATGTTATGAGGGCCGAAGGAATTATGGAAAATTATGACCGAATCTCAGTTTCGAGTTACCTACATATCTCGGGTTGCACGAGAATCAGGCCATGTGTAGTTCGAAAGTTTTTGTGGATTCACAATCTTGCAGGGGGTTATAGACAAGTGACGCGAACGTTCAAGAATGGAACATACGCTTATAGCCTCCTAATTATGAATGTGGCGCGCAACACACTTTCAAGTAGGACTCTACTAGGCACGATGTGAATTCTTCAAAGATGCCCCAGTGTTGAGTTATGGAGACACTGGGGGTGTAGAAAGGAATATGAGATTGTGAAAAGAGTAGATTGAGTAGAGTTTTAGCAAAGGATGTGAAAGAGAATTTAACCTACGTATCACGTGTTTGTGGACATAGGCGGAATCGAGTTCGAGAGTAGATCCGTGACCTTTGCTTGTGAGTTTGGTATTCCTCTTCAGCAAATTTTCCCCAGTTCACTGCGTAAGATAAAGTTCCACGTTGTGTTGCGTCCCTGCAGGTTGTATTTTCTGCCAAAACTGAAATTCATGTCAAAATTAGTAATAACGTTGAGAGTGTAAAATTATAAAGAGTGTAAAATGATAATAAATATGAGTGTGGGAATGAAAATGAAGCCGTATGGCCAGTGTTGTCTCTGGTTGTCTTCAGGGACTTGAATGAATGCGTGATGCGTATGCTGAGGATGTGATAATATCTCTAGTTGCATTTGAAGGTGATAGTGATATGGTCTCCGGCTGTCTTCCGGGACTCGACGATAAATGATATCTGCGAAATTTAAGGTAAATTCGTTAAAGTAGGTAAAGTAGATGATGAAATAAAGAAATGAAGTAAGGAGTAAAGTAGGTGTATAGCCGTTTGGCTTATGCAGGTGAGGCCGTGTAGCCATTCGATGTCTCCGGTTGTCTTCGGGGACTTGATGATATGTCTCCGGTTGTTTTCGGAGATTTAATGCAGACTCTTGTACAGTCCGGGGTAAAGTCGTAAAGTGTATGATGTCTCCGGTTGTCTTCGGAGGCTGGATGCTATGTCTCCGGTTGTCTTCGGGGACTGGATGCTATGTCTCCGGTTGTCTTCGGGGAATGGATGATATGTCTCCGGTTGTCTTCAGGGACTTGATGCTATGTCTCCGGTTGTTTTCGGGGACTCGATGCTATGTCTCCGGTTGTCTTCGGGGACTTGATGCTAATTCCTGTAAAGTTCAGGGTGAAGTTGTTAAATTTGGTAAAATAAATGATAAAATAGAGGGTAAAGTCATAGTGTAGCCGTCCGGCTTATGCATGTGAGGCTGTATAGCCATGCGATGTCTCCGGTTGTCTTCGGGGACTTGATGCTGTGTCTCCGGTTGTCTTCGGGGACTTGATGTTGTGTCTCCGGTTGTTTTCGGGGACTTGATGCTGTGTCTCCGGTTGTTTTCGGGGACTTGATGATAATTCTTATGCATGCGAGGCTGTATAGCCGAATGATGCCTCCAGTTGTCTTCGGAGATTTGATGATAAATCTCTCCGGTTGTCTTCGGAGACTTAATGTTGATTCCTGTAAAGTTCAGGGCAAAGTGGTTAAAGCAGGTAAAGAAGGTAGTAAAGTGATAGCATAGCCGTTTGGCTGATGATGTCGACGGTATTGTGACAGGCTGAATTACTGACGCGTAATCCTGATTTGATTCGTCTTTAACCTGCAAAAAGATGTATGAAGTCATAAAGTTGTTGTGATAAAATAAAATTAAAGATAGGGTTAGGAATAAAGCCGTTTGGCTTTTGGAGACAAGGCCCTAATGAGCCAGATGATGCTTTTCGTCGTGATTGATAGACTTGACTATTGATCTTGCGGTCCTTTAATTCCTGCACTCAAAGAAAAAATTTTAGTTTGGGAGGGGGAAGTTGATTCGTGTTGACTCGAAGCTTGACGTTGTTGACGCTCCATTCGTCTTGTTTGTTTGGATCTTGTGATCTCCGTTCAAATCTCGGTAGATGATTAGTAGTGAAAACGACTGAAAGAAGGTATTTCATTTGAAAGGTAGGTATGTAAGTATATGTATAAGAAAATATAACTATATATATATAAGTTGTGAAATATGTATATGTAAATGTATGTATGTAAGGAAATATATGTAAGTTGTAAAATGTTCTGTCAACTTCGGACTGTGACATTTCTAAAGCAATTGGTTTATAATATTTCTTGTCTGGTAGCCTTAATCTTGTCAATGTCCCCGTTCTTTTATCTATATTTTTTTCTCAAAAAAAAATATGCCCCAATTTTGGTTCTGAAGGGTGTACTAAATTTATGATGCAGTGTGACCGAACCTTATATAGGTTGCCTACGTATCCGCCGAGGAATCAGGTCAGAACGTAGTTCGTAATGGAGAATGGTCTGAAGTTTTCTAATAAAGGGACCGAACCCGATGTGGATTGCCTACGTATCCCACCAAGAGAATCAGGTTGGCGTAGTTCTGCTATATCTAGGGTAAAGGGTTTGTTTGATTTTATCTAGGGGTGACGGGTCTGTATGTTGATAGTCTTTGTGTAAGGATTTTTTTTAATTTTCTGTTATAGCGCAACCAAACCCTATGTGGGCTGCCTACGTATCTCACCATGAGAATCAGGTCAGAACGTAGTTCGTATGCATAAGGTATTTTGGACTTTTTGTTCTAAATGCAACCGAACCCTATGTGGGCTGCCTACGTATCCCCCATGGGAATCAGGTCAGCGTAGTTCGTATGCATAAGGTATTTTGGACTTTTTGTTCTAAATGCAACCGAACCCTATGTGGGCTGCCTACGTATCCCCCATGGGAATCAGGTCAGCGTAGTTCGTATGCATAAGGTATTTTGGACTTTTTGTTCTAAATGCAACCGAACCCTATGTGGGCTGCCTACGTATCCCCCATGGGAATCAGGTCGGAACGTAGTTCGTATTGTTGTTAAAGGAAAGGTTGCAAATTGTCTTACCTAATGTCGTCATTTGATTTCTTCTTGGATTGCTAGCTCTCAGGCTTATGTCATCACCTATTGGCTATTCAAGTTCTTTTGAGTGAAATCTCGTCTTGGTCCCTAGTTTCTTTGTATGTCGTCTTATTCGTACATTTTATGTCACAATCGTAGAGTTGGCAGTCTTGATAAATAAAGTAGAAAATAGATGATTAAGGAAAATCAGAAATGCATTCATGGTTTTTGCAATTCAAGTTTCCACAAGATGAAGCAAAACAACAAATTTTGGGTACGGTTCAAACATCAATAAAAGAAAACAAGTTCACTACATGTTCATGCTACCAAGACTCCCGGCGAATCGGGGACGGAGTACAAATCCAATTCTTCAGAATTTCCCTGGTTCGGCACTTCATGCGATAGGTGTCTCGGCGTTGTGAGTAGCTGTAGCAGGAATCTTCATGCGTGTTTGTCTTTGGATTGTTTATGGGAACAACAAAAGTTGGTGTCATGTCTCTTTTCCACCCTCCAATCGACATACTGGATTCATTTAAATCTTGGTATCTTCGTGAGTAGGCAAAGGATTGTTGACCACATTGGGCTTAGCTTCAGCGAGCTGGATTACTCCTTCCTTAATCAGGGCTTCGATTTTGTTTTTAAACCCATAACAATCTTCAATGGCGTGCCCAGCAACTCCAGAATGGTAGGCACAGCGCTTGGAACCATCAAACCATTTTGGGATAGGATCGGGAATTTTTCCTTCAATCGGTTGTATTACGCCCGCTGCTTTCATTCTTTCAAACAATTGAGCCAAGGGTTCAGCGATCGGAGTGTAGTTACGGGTGTTTTTGGTATCAAGGTTTGGACGAGTTCTAGGTGTTGCATGTGGTCGACTTTGGTAAGTTGGAGCTTGGACGGGTTGATATGGACGTGAGTTTAGATGTGGAGGTGCTCGGGGTTGGTAGTAGTTAGCTTGGGTGTTGTAGACAGGGTGAGGAGATAGTGGAACTTGGTAGGGTTCAGAGTAGTGGTAAGGGTAGAAAGGTTGTTGTGGGTGGTTAAAGTATGGAATGGCTTGGCTCGGCTCATGTCCTTGAGCGTTCATGACTGCAGCGACATCTTCCTTCTTCTTTTTAATCCCGTTGATAGAACCAGATTGTATAGCTTTGTTCATTGCTTGTAAAGCATTAAGATCCTGAATTTTCCCCGATTTGATTCCTTCTTCCAAGGCTTCTCCCATTCGAACAACTTCTGTGAATTTTTGTCCCATCATACCTATCATTTTCTCGTAAAATATGCCAGCCTGGCATTCAATGAAGGTAGCAGTCATTTCCCTATTATTCATCGGAGGTTGAACCCTGGCCGCTTCTGACCTCCAACGTAACGCATATTCGCGGAACGTCTCAGTTGACTTCCTGGTTAACTTAGTCATGTAAACTCTATCTGGTGTGATATCGGTGTTAAAACAGAACCTGTCCATAAAGTCTTGCGCCATGTCACTCCAACCACGCCATTTACGGACATCCTGTTGTGTATACCAAGTAAGTGCTTCGCCAGATAAGCTTCTTATGAAGAGCTTCATCCTTATGCTCTGGTCTCTGCCCACTCCAACCAGTTTGTCACAATAAGCCCTTAAGTGTGTATGAGGGTCGCCTGTTCCATTGAATGTATCAAATTTTGGCAGTTTGTAGCCTACGGGTAAATCGACGTCAGGTTGGACACAGAGATCCTCATATTCTACACTCTTAGTTCCTCTAGCGACTTGAAGGTTCCTCATTGCTTCTTTGAGACTGTGGATTTCTTTTAGCAGTATGTTATCTGCCCCTGCCTTTGCATCCCTTTCCATTTCTTCGTATTGATCTACCTCGGGTTGGAACCTGACCGTTACTGGGTTGGTAAAGGTTTGTGTTTCTGCGGCATATACCGGAGGAACATATTGTGCATTAGGGGTGACAAAGTGTGCCCCGTGTATATGCTGGGTCGGATAAGTTTGGACGATGGGGGTGTTTTGGACAAGAGGTGGTGCGTTATAATTGGTGTTTATAGGTGGTTGATTTGGTGGGTTTAGAGGAGTGGTTGTGGGTAGTGGATTAGTGTTGGTAGGCAAAGGAACATAGGGAGTGTGAACTAGCGATTGATTTGGTGGGTTGACGGGTGGTGGATTATGAGTAGCATAGGTAGTGTAGATGGGTGGTTGATTTTGTGGAGGAGTATAGCTAGTGTAAGTGGTTGGTTGACTTTGTGGGGGAGTATAGACGGATGTTGGATTTGGTGGATTTGCGGGGGTGATCGGAGGCAAGTTGTTGTTAGTAGGTGCATTGTTTTGGGGAGGAAAATGCTCAGGAACTGGGGATTCGAGTGATGGGAAACGAGGTGGTTCTGGTGCAGTATTGCTAGGTTCAGAAGGTGAATTTTGGAGGGTGATGGATAAATTGGTCAAATCCCTAACCCGATTTAGTTCTCCACGTAGATTCTCAATTTCTTGAGTCAGGCGGGCGATATGCTCATCCTGTTGAATAGCAGTTCCGTGTTCGGAAGTCTCGGGCGGATCGCTTGAGATCACGATGTTTTCTACACCAGTTGGAATAGATGCGGCCGGATCGGGCATAGTAATTTCATTTCCTTGAACAACCCAACTACGTTCAGGTAACGATGATGTCTTTGATCTCGTGACGTAAGGATGATCGGCCATCGAGTGTCAACACGAATCAACTCTCTTTTTGGGGATAAGATAAAAGAAACACAAAGTATAAATGATGTTAGTCTCATGAACACATCTAGGTAAAGTCAAGATCACGTAAAGTCAAGTAAGACCTGTAGCAAATAATTCATCGAATAAAGTCAAACAAGTTGTCAAATAAATGTAAACAATTATATTAAACAATAATAATGCGTCCTAATATGCATGTGACCTCTTTGTGCCAGAGGTAGGCCTAACGTTTGTTTGAAGGATAAAGTGTGCCATAATATGTCATCCCGTTGCTTTGATTAATTAAACAGATTCTATTTCTCAAAAGTAAAAAATAATGTAATATTTATTACATGTCAAATGAATACAACATAAAGTGTTTCCTAATCTAAATAAGGTAAATAAAATTTCTATGCCTAACTTCTAGCTTCATTTGTGATGCCCTTGATCTTCGTCATTTGTTGTACTCCGATGCAAATGTATACCTGTCATAGAAACGTTAGTCATTCCTTACTTCCTAAAGTTTAATCAATTAGAGCAAATAGTCAATATTTAGGCACAGTTATCCTTCAAACATGCATATAAGGTATGATTGGTGTCACTCGGGGTCGTGAACCCACTCGGACGTTTGGGTAAGTCATCTAATGGATTTAATACACCAAGGGTATTAAACCTCCTAGGTCATGAAACGTATGCTCTTAATAAAGTGTGTTGGTTTAGCTCTATCTTAGGCTGACTAAGAGTTGGCTTCTTACGACACAAGGTTCCCCCAAGCGGACAACTTGGGAGTGGAAAGTCTGTGGCCGTCGACTGCACCGCTGATCGACTAAATCCACAAGATCAATCCAACTAAAGGGGTAATTTAGTAGTGAACGGGCGCGAACCGCGAAGCCGTTTTAAGTGTGTGAATATGTGTGAGTTTTCCAGAAGTGGAGGAAATATGAACGGAATAACAGTTTTATCAAAGCAAGTAACACATAAGCAGTTTATATCAAACAAACAGTTTATATCAAACAAACAATTAATAGCATGTAAAAACAGTTAACAAACAAATAAAGTAATTAAAATAAGCACACAAAGCCTATTTAAACTAAGTCCGTTATGGTTAGAACCTAGGTAGATTCCCCAGTGGAGTCGCCAAGCTGTCACACCCCATTTTTTACCCGGGAGGTTAAAATAGAAGTATGACGTATTGGAGATTCCTGTTTTTTGTTGGTTTTGTTAAGGAGTCGCCACCTAATTATTTATGGTGAATTAGGACACCTAAAGTTTATTAAAGTTATTAGGTTTAAAGTTAACTGTGTTTAAGGTCTGCGAAACTTAAGATTCTAGGTAAGGGTTCAATTAGTCTAAAGGGAAGGTATTAGGCATCCTTTAAGACCCATTAACAATGGTTAACCAACCGGACTTACGATTAGGTAAGCTAAGTGTAAATATAATATTTTGAATGTTTGGAAAATAGCTCATAAATATTGCTAAAATTTTAAAGGAAAATGTAGTAATGTTATTAAAAATAAGACCTGTAAAATATAACGATTTGTATTAGAAAATATTTTAAGTATTATTGAAAGCGAACTTAAAAAGGTAATGATTTTCATATAGGCAGTAAGTTTAGCGAAGTTAAAACTTTAGATAAAATTGTGTTAATATAACAATGCCAATAAAATCTAGCTTTATAAATTTGATACAAAGGACATGAATTTTCTTTTTTATTAACTTTATTTAATTATATTCGACTAAAAGTGTACATAGTTGAATAAATCTTAAAAATAATGTTTATAAAGTATACTTGGATTAATATTTACATATTAGTGACGTTTTGAAATTTTTAAGATAATAAAGTAAAGAACGATTCCTTTGACTCAAAATATATAGTCATGCCGTTTTGAATGTCAATTCCTCAAATAAATATTATAAATACCATAAATAGTTTAGAACATAACTAGAAATGAGTATGAATTTGTGGAATTAACTACCCATTATTAAACTTCACTAAGTTGCTAACGTTCATCTAAGTCAGAAAAGTAAAATAATATAAAATGTTAGTCACACCAAACATATAAACAAAATGTCAGAAGAATGAAAATGAGATGACAGAGATGGTGTATAAAGAGGTGAAAAAGCCATTTTTGACTTTCACGAGAGATTGAGATTTTTCGTGATTTTCAGCTCAAGCAAGATTGGGCACAGATATGCAAACTCCATACTTCGGCTCCGGTTGTACATGCGAAACAAAGAAAATAATAAAAGATTAGAGTAACGATATAATTCTTTTATAAAATAAGTAAACAAAGTAAAGTAACACTATCGTTCAATTTACAACTCATAAATTCAAGGAAATCCATATACACGAATGAGGACTTTAAAAAAAACGTGAACAATTAATCGAATTTCCACATCAAATAAACTAAGAAACAGGCTCTATGGGAAATTGCAAATGCATGAGTAATCTTATGAATTCATTAAACTTTGATGAATCTATCATTTATGCGTTACTCTCATGTTGGCCAGTACCCAAGCACAATGCCCATAAAACTGAAAAGCTAGTATCTCTTAACCGATACTCATCAGGACTTTAACGAAAGCCATGTGTTTAAAAAGCGTTATCTCAGCCTTGTCTCGAGTGGCTTAAAAAAATGAACATTACTACAATCCAAGGTCTACAGCTATGGTGTTTACTAATTCTGATTATATCTACTGCCTGCTTTGGGAAGATTGGCCTCAAAATTAGGGAAAGGGAAGCACCACCCAAACCAAAAACATTCTACAGTCCAATTAAAGCTAGATACTCAAAAAATTCAATCAAGCGATCTGAACTGAAATCTAACCGAAGCAGAATATGAAGCCAATCATTTAAGACACCAAACAGAAGCAGGACAAAACTGAAGATGACAGAATAGGATCAATATAAGATTTCGGGATCTTTCAACTATAACATCTATTACTCATATACGATCAAGCCGGATCTACTTATATGAATTCTGGGGATGATTTAAATTAATTAAAACAAACCGACACACAAGGATTCGGATATATGAAGTGAAGCTCAGATTAAGCATGGAATAAAATGTTAAAACAATCATTTTAGGGGATGAGCGGAAGAGGGAGTCTACTGGACGCGGTTCAACTAGCGGAGACTCTTGGAACAGCTGGAGTAAGATTGGTAGGTACAGTCTTTCTTCTAGGCTTCTGATTGAACTTTAAGGTAATGGGAGAGAAGGCCCATTTATTCTGGAATAATCTTTTTAGGAGGGACAATTTTACATATTTCTGCCAAATCCAAAAAAAAACAGAATTCACAGATTTCAGATCCCAACGACAGATTGAAGATACTATGGAAGCAGTAGCTTATAAATAGGCTGAAGCTCCCATTTTAAGCAATTTTAGATCAAACACGAGGGGCAATATATCAAGCATAGAATAAAGGGGAAAATGTTATTAAGAAGGTTTTGAAACAGATTTGAAAATCGTATTAGCAGCAACTGTGTTATCGACCATTAAACTGCCATTATTTAAACATAAAACATATACGAATACTATCAAGATACTCACTAAGACTAGATTGACTAACCACGAAACACACACAATCGAACTGACTGAACTGACAGACATGTGTGAACATGTAAGCACTTATAAACTGAAATTAAGGCAAACCAAATTAAGACATAAACATGTAGGACTGTTAACTATTAGACTGGAAAAACTAAACTAAGATGTGAACGTATGGACGTTACTAAAACCGAAGTTAAACTAATTAAAACATGAATGTGCCTAATCCAAACTAATCAAAATATGCACAATCCTGCTAAGTCACTAAACTACAACCTGACCAACTGAAAATGGAACAAGGTTTAATACATGACTTGTTAATGAAACTCAATACAGAATTCGGATTTAGGACCAAACAGAATTCAACAACCAATATCGACATGTTGTATGATCATTTTATCGTACTTAAATCTAAGAAGATTATATTCCCGACAGGGTATATCATTTGAATAAATAGAGTAAAAGAGAGACGGTACTGGCCTGTTCTAATCATATGCGTAATATACCTAAGATATACACACCATGGTGTGTATATCAAATGTATGTCGAAGGTATATCTTCATATTATCTTGATAACCCGATAATATATCCTATGTATATTCGACTCTAAATGGGTTCTAAATCCTGGAAACTTAATCTAAACACCCAAATCACAGTGACGTCTTTCAAAATTCATTATTTGGCGATTAACACCCTATCCTAACAGCACTCAAACATCAAGCAAATAACAGGAAAACCAAGAAATTATCTAGCTACTACAACGAAGACGGAAATGAGCCAGAATTTTAACTAAAGCAGAAACTAAAGATTAAGAGCAATAAATGTATCAGGGTCTACCTTTTTTGTGAGCAGTGAACGAGGCGTCGGGGTCTCGAATCTACTCTCGTTAGGAACAGATTGGAAACTCACCCAAAAAAGAGTTCGAAGATTTCTGTCGTGGCTAAAGTCCCCCAAGACAAAATGAATGTTTAAACGGTCTTAGGGTTGAGAATGGTAATAAAAAAAATGAAAATTGTAACAGATGCTATGGATTTCTGGATCCTCTAAAAATGCTCAGTAATCGTTTTCTTCAAGAACGCTGAGTAAAATTGCTTCTCTCCTGGGAAACTCGAGGCGATTAAAACTTGTAAGCTATAGGGGAATTTTTTGGGGTTCCAGATCTTTTTTCGATCTGTTCGTCTCTTCCCCAAAATCCCGTCTGATTTTTTTGATCTCCCCCCCATTCTCTTCCTCTGTTTTCTCTTCTTATAGGTTTTTTTTGTTTTCTTTTTGTGCCGAGGAAAGGGGGAAGGAGGAGCGGGAGAGAGAGGGAACGAGGGAACAAGTGTGGGGAATAAGCGGGGAACAGGGAATAGTGGGTGAGGCGGCCAGGGTTTGGTCACGGAGGAGGGAGAAAAGAGAGTGGAGTGGAGAGGAGAAAGAGAAGGAGCGGCGGCGATGAGGGAAAGAGGGAAAGGGAAAGAGGAAAAGAAGAGAAAGAGAAAGAGGCGGAGAAAAGAAAAGAAAGAGGAAGAGATTTAGGGTAAAAAAAAAGTGGGCTGGACTGAAATTATAATGGTAGTGGACTGGTCCGTTTGGGCTGAAAAAATGTGGGTTGGATATTAAAAATGTGGGTTTTTTATTTGGGTAGGGAAATGATATTGTGTTCGTATTTCGGGTCATTAATTTGGCTGAAAATTGTTGATCCTTCCTCTGCTATTTAATTATTTTTTTGAGATTCTAATTTAATAACTGGTATAATATATATTGTGTAAAGACAATAAATAATAAATATTTAGCAAAGTGTTGTCCTGTAATTAATTTAACGAGTCAAAACCCGAAAAAATGAAATGATGACGAATCATCTAAAATTTGTAGTAAAATAATACTCATAATGTCAAAAATATAAGTAATGATATTAATAGTAGTAGCAAATAAAATATTGCGAAAATAAAGTATTTAGCTTGTCAATAAATTTAGAAACCCGAGTAAATTAAATAAAGGAGGGACAAAAATTGGGTGTCAACAAGGTGCATCAAAGCGGACAATATCTACAAGCTGTTTATAACAATAAGAACATTTTATGTACATTTGTGATTTTTTCCAAAGCTCATATCTGATGACTGCTCAATCCAACAACTACAAGTCGTGAGAACCATATATAGAGGCCCATTTAAAAATTCACAATAACCTGTCAGTAAGACACACTTTATACCCAATTATACATATTGTATACTTTACCTATTTATCTGGTGCCTACAAAACACGTAATAATACTAAGATCGGTCCAATAACTTAGTTGTCTGGGCCGCGGTCCACAGGCTTCACACACTTGGGGTGTACCTCATAACCACACTCGAGGCATTGGTAGGCCCATCCATAGCCCTGTTCATCACAATCACAACAAATAAAAGCTCCGCCTCCATGGCCTTCTGGTACTAAAGTGAGTTCATGTCGATGACCCGAATGAAATTCTGTCTTAGGAAGCCCTTTTGCTAATTCATCCATTTGCTTCTCTAATATTCCTACTCTGGTCTTAGTGAACGGGTAAGCATTCTCTTTATACAAGTTGATGAGGCTCCTACCTGTTGAGACATAATATTTAGTAATGAAATAGTCACACATTACAACATAGTATCAGTGCAGGCAAGGCAAGAGATCACTGAATATAACACTACCTTGTTTGGTTACCGTTTTACCGTCAGGGCCCAATACCACTAGGCTCGGAATCCCTCGGATATCAAAATACTTTGCTAGGGCCTTGATTTTTGGATCACCAAATGGGATTGCTAGCCAGGGCATGGCCTCAAAATACGTAGCGAATTCTACTTGATCACGGTCACTTGATACAAACACTATCTCAAAATCTTCATCCTCTTTTCCCTCTAATTGCTGCTTGATCTTTTTGTAGACTGAAATTAACCTTGGTGTAAATTTTTTGGCCGGAATGCACCATTGTGCTGAGAAGTAAAGTCCAACTGTTTTCCCCATCAAAGAAGCAACAGGCACCTGCAAGATAAAAAGTATAGAAGCATGCACAATAAACTTGGTGAATACTTAATACTAACATCTGTACTTCTACAAGAAGCACTACATTTTTTCACTATTAGAATAAAGAGTTTAAGTTCTGTGCACAGCGTACTATTTTTTATCAGGTAAATTAATAGGTTACCAACGTGACTTATGTAACTAAAATTTAGGAAGATAATATTAAAGACAAATAGAGTCCTTATTGTATAACCACATTAGTTTATTTCCCTTTTTTAAGGCAAAATCAGATTTTAAAGTTTTCCATGTTTTCTTCTCAGTGAAATCGACGTTTCCACCAATGCTGCGATTAACACTGTGATTGCTCTGCAAACGAATTTCAATTTTACCTTCGCCTTCTTGTTAAAATCATCCAAAGTTGCAGATATGAGATAAACAATTGCAACAAAATCATAAAAGACATTATGTGCTTCACTCACATTAAGGAGAAGGTCATATGGGGGTAAGAAGACAGCCAAAGGAAGATAACATGCATGAAGGGAGGTTTTGGAGCAGAGACGAGAGTCACAAGGAGAAAGACGAGCCCAGGCAAATTTTATTTAGTTTTAAAAAAAGGAAAAAGTAACCTTGAAATCTGGAAGAAAATAAATTTGGAAAGAGTAGGTAACCTGCAATTGCAGGCCAATTTTATTAATTTATCTGGTGGGGTAAAAAAAGTTGTACACCGGCGGTGCACAGATCTTAAACTCTAGAATAAAAATAGGTCAACCTATAGTTCAAACTAAGAAAATGGGCAGATGGGCTATTTTGGTCGATTATATTGGACTAATTTGGGCTACTCTTTTGGAACGGGTTAAGTTGGACTTTGCCCAAATACATCTCATGCAAAACATGTTAAACTCTGTGCTAGTCGGGCAGGTCATGTGTTTCTATGCAAATTTTACCCCCTAATTATATCACAGTTGTATTTTTTTTATCACTCCTAGTAAGTATTTTCATAAGTACCAGCTTTTAAATACACACATTTCACATGTAACAAATAGTAATCAACAAGCACTATGTTTCACAATATATGAAAGACAGACTTACCTGTTTATGACTAGGATGCCCTAAAAGATAATCTCTGGCATCATGTGTTAGCAAATTGCTCAAGGTCTGGTTGTCATATTTCTCCTTCTCCTTCTCTCGTAACTCCTCCAACCTTTCTTTGGTAAACGGAAAAGCTTCCACTCCATATCGATACACGAGTTCAACTCCGTCTTTAATAACTGCAGCATCTATTTTGTTATCGTTAGGTTGTAGAATTACCAAACAAGGGATACCTTCTACATCGAATTTTTGGGTAAGGCCTCTCCTTGTTTCCAAATCAGAGTATGGAATTGCAAGCCAAGGCATTGATGACCTATAAGTATTGAAGGCATTTAAGTCTTCATCAGACGAAACAAACACGATTTCAAAACCGAGGTTAATATTGCTGCATTCTTTAAGTTGCTGGTACACATTGACTAGCAGGTCTGTGAACTTCGTACATGGTGAATACCAGTTAGCTGAAAAGTAAAGGCCAACAATTTTGCCCTCAAGTTCCGAAACTTTCACCTGCGTCAATACAACCACTATCGTAAAATTATGTGAAGTATACATAAGATTATTCCAATGGAGCAGCAAATAAAATCATCGAACTGAATTTATGTATTATAAACATATACATACATGCAGAATTAGCAGAACATTCTGATTACCAAAGATTTCAAATCACATGAGTGCATCTACTATTACTTTGCGGCACCAACATGTCCTAATTCCAATCGTCTGTTTTTGCCTTCAATAAAAGTAGATCGCAATTCAAGATCTACATTTGCGCGTGCTTTCTCAAATGCTACTTAGAACAGGAGGACTATAACTCTGAGAATATACTGTTACTCTGTCGAATTATTAACAGTACCTATTATGCTACTTTATACTCCCTCCTTACCATTTTAAGTGTCTTAATTTGACTACGCACAAAGTTTAAGGAATAAAAAGAGACTTTTGAATCTTGTGGTCCTAAATTGAAGATGTGTGTAAGTACTAAAATATTCTTTTGAATCTTATGGTTTTAAACTTGTCATGTGAGATGTTTGAATTGTCAACTTATTAAATATAGAAAAAGACATTCTTTTTTAGACTGACCAAAAAAAAAAAGTAAAACACTTAAATTGGGACGAAGGGAGTATCTCGTTCCAAATATGTAAATCTGATTTCAATATGTCGAATTATTAATAGTACTAACTATCATGCTAAAATTTGAATCCACATCGAATACTAATTATATTTTCCTAATAGGTATAAACTAGGGAGAGCCGATTCTGAGCCTTCCATCCGTACTTCAGCTATCTCAGTTTTCTCTCATTTCAATCTTTATCAGATCTTTTTAATTTCCACTTAGTGTCCGTTTTGGGACTCGATTAATCTAGATTCATGTCGTCTGAGGCCAATTAAATGAGAAAGCGCTACCTATTAGAATTTTTTTTTCATTCACCGTGCTCGAATCTGAGAGATATTATTCATCCACCACCTACAACAAGATTATATGAGCGAATTCTGCTAGTTACAGTACGTTATAATTGCAAGGGCATTAACTAAAGAATATTCATTTCGCCGTAACGCTACTATTATATCCGACACTATTTTACACTTTCTACTTTGGAAATATAAAATTAGTTAAACCTTCCCAGAATAAAGGGATACCGAGCTAACACCTAAGTACTGATTATTTCGAGAAACTCAAAGATTCTATGTCTGAATTCATCAACATACCTGAGCTTCAGTTGGGGAAAGAAGAAAATCACCATCTTTGGATGCTAAAATCGACAAATAATCACCACCACTACCAGAAGCAACCTGATAATTGTCATTTTTAGAAGAAAAAGAGTGATAAACAGGTACAAAACTATTGTCAATTTCTTCTTCTTCTTCATCTTCCTTCATACTAGTAATATTCTTCTTCTCCATTTCCTCCATTTTTCCTTACTTCAACTTCTCACTATTTTTCTCCCCTATAAAGCTTAATAGTGAGTGTGATATTTCACCACCAAAATACAAAAAACAATCAACTTTCGTAGTGCTTTTGTATTGTTTGGGAAAAGCTATGATTATACTAGCGTGAAAGCATGTGTTTTTACTTTCTCTCTCTTTGCTATCTCTTTGATATACGTACAATTATTTGCATAGCTATGTTTAATTTGTAACACGTAGCGTCTTTTTCTCTTTCCTCTATTAAAAGTTTCTGTCCTACTTATCACCATCAATGTTGTGCTTTCCAAATTCATTACTTCTTTTTATTTTATTTTCTTTCTTTTTCAGTTAAGACATTTAATTTGTTCCGTTTATAATACATTTGTCTCATTTTAACAACTCCCGGCTTGACATTATTTTCTAAATATATATATATATATTTCTTCCGTTCACTTTTACTTATCCACAATACACTTCCTTTAAAAAATATTAATAAATAAAGTGTATAGTTTATCATAATATTCACATTCATTGGTGTATAGTATTAAGTCTTAGGAAATGATTTAGCGAATAAGTAAGTAGTGTTACATTAAGGCTAAAAGATGGGGGAAAAAATCTTGATGTACTAAAGTAAACAATTAAAAATAAAAATTTATTTTTAATATTGTAAACAAGTAAAAGTAAACGATGGAGTATTTAAGAATGAGTGAACTTTTTACTTCTTATTCGTCACATAAATTTCATGACATATTTCACGTTCCAAAAATATTATAATTATATAACTAATATGATATATTTTCACAAATTTTTGAAGTTTTAACTTCTTTTCTAAAATTTATGTCGATTTAAATTATGGCATAAATTAAACGGATGAAGTGGTTCGTCTGTGTCCACCTTTATCTTACACGATTTTAATGAGTTAAATTCAACAAAGTATTTATATTCTAAAATTTACTAACGAGAACTTTTTAAGGTAATTACAAGTTTGAAAAGACTTATGATTGCATAAATATTATATCTAAAATTGCAAAACACTATGCCATCGACACACTCAACAAATACTCCATTTCATTTCCACTTTGCCTTATAATTAGAAGTGAAAGTGAAGCATCAAAGTTTAATTTTTATCATAGGATATCAATTTCAAGTCTGAAACTTGACTAGATACGGAAAGTATCACAAGATTAATTTACAAATAAATTAACTATAATTCTAATAATAATTAATATCCATCTTATATTGCCCAAAGGGGTAAATGATCATACTCTCATCATTAGTCACTGGACGTAATATAATTAAATAAGGCGTTTAATTAGAAGTCAATCCACTAAGCATTTTGTAATTGATTTATTTGGCCACGTCTAGGTAAACAATTTAAGGAAGAATCTTAGCACTTCAGAGTTTCGTGGTGTTTACGTAACATATTGCTCCTCATCGGCGAAAAGATGCACAGCAAATGGAGGACACCTGTCTCCTACTCTCCTTTTGTATCTCTTTCTATTCTTTCTTTTCACATTTTTAATTGAAAGCAACAGCTTAACATTAGGAATGATTGGCACCCGAACTAAATTATCTCAATATTATAGCGTTGAAATTATAATTTGGGATTAATGTATTCCACCGTATATAATAAGGTAGGATATTCAGGATAAAGATTAACAAAATTTATGCTGCCTCGTAATTTTTTCAAAACATCTTCATACCTTTTGAAAAGACATTTAATCACCGTAATCATTATTTTTGTTGAACATCTCACTTGATAGATATTCTACTAATTAAGGGGCTATTTGGTCCTGAACTAAATTATCTCAGTATTATAGCGTTGGAATTATAGTTTGGGACTAATGTATTCCACCATATTAGAATAAGGTAAGATATTAGGGATTAAGATTTGAGCAAAATTTATGCTGACTCATAATTTTTTCTTTCAAAATATCTTCTCGCCCTTTGAAAAGACATTTAATCATCATAATCATTATTTTTCTTGAATGTCTCACTTGATATATGGAGTATTATACTAATTAAGGGATTGTTTGGTCTAGGAATTAAATTATCTCAGTATTATAACGTTGGAATTATAATTTGGGATTAATGTATTCCACCTTATAGAATAAAGTAGGATATTCAAGGTTAAGATTTGACCAAAACTTATGTTGCCTCATAATTTTTTCTTTCAAGATATCTTCACACCTTTTGAAAAGACATTTAATCATCGTAATCATTATTTTTCTTGAACATCTCACTTGATAGATATTCTACTAATTAAATATAGTAAAGATAGACCTTAAAAAGATACTCAATTGTTTTATAAAATGTCCAATATTATATAAAAATCAAGAAATTTTTAAATTTGACTAAGCTTTACTCAAATTTTTCGGATTTGAATATTAACAATTTTTAGTAGGAAACGTTTTCCTTGTAGATGAACTCTTTGCAGTGTGAATCTGAATTAATTGAATTCATAAACTCCAAATATCATATAGTTACACCAAAAAATAATTATTTATATAAACATTACTAATATTTTAAACGGGAGGTAATGTGTAGTAGGTATAATAGTATGTTTGAACAAGCTTATTTTTTTCCCTAAAGTACTTATTTTTTCAATAAGTGTTTATTTTAAAAAAAAGTAAGGTGTTTGAGCAGGCGTTTGGGAAAAAATAAGTGTTTTGGGGAGTAGCAGAAACAGTTTTTTAGAAGCTAAAAACAATAACTTTTGCCCAAAAGTATATTTTTGAAAAGTACTTATGAGAAAAATACACATAGAAGCACATTTTAAAAATTTGGCCAAACACTAACTGCTGCTCAAAAGTACTTTTTAAATTAATTGGTCAAACACAAACTGCTTTTAGCTAAAAGTACTTTTAAAAAAAAAAAAAAAAAAAATTTTAAAAGCTTAGTCAAATAGGCTATAAATATCATCATGGAATTTAACATACTCTTATTCGTACTTATGAAGGTTTGGTCCGTGACCTTTGTGGTCCTCACCTCACAGCCCCATCAAATAGTATAATCTATCTATTAGCAAAAAAGTTTTCCACAAAACACCCTTCCTAACCAGCCTACTCTATCGATAAGATCGGTAAATTCAAAAAGGTTTCCAACCAATATACAACACCGTGGTAGATGTAGAAATATGCGTTTAAGAGAATCCAATAATTTTTGCGCAGATTGTTGTATATATCAAGAAATTTACTACTCGTCTATAAACTTTGAATTGTAAACTCAATTATCATTATATATTATATATTATATAGTAACTTGAGAGTTGAGATGTTGTTGAAACTTCAAACTGAATCCGCCGCATATTACTAACATATTTTTCTCTCATAATGATTGCAACTTTTGGTGCCAGCTAGCTCTCTATGTCCTAATGCATTCGTGTCTAACTCTCATATGGTTTTCTTTTTCCTTAATTTCCATTTTCTCTTTATAATGACACGTTGTATCTACTTTTCCTTCTTCGCTAGACAATAGTACCAAACTCTATCTTTGTTGTCCGTTACCCTTTAATTGATATTTCTTTAATATTGTTTGATTTCAATTTGTGTGATATTTGTACTATTATACATTTTTTAATTAAGGATAAAATAAAATTTCAAAATAAATCTTCCCTTTAAGCATGACTAATATGAAAGAGGTTCATATAAATTAGAATTGCGTTCACATGCTCCATCACCGACTAAATAACAACTTAAAAAGTACATTCTAAAGGTTACATATTAGAATGTATTTTTATGATTATTCTTCTTATTGTGATTTGCAACTACTTTCTTTTTTCATGTATTGATTATTAAATCCGCCTTCTCAACTATTATTTCATAATGTTCCATATATGAGCCTTTTCAAATCAGACTTATTGTTATAGATTCGATGTTCCCTATAAAACTTGGTTAACAAGAATTAATTATTTGTGATAGACAGATCGATGAAATAACAGTGGCAACCAAGCCAATTCTTTGTTTTCTTTAACAAATATGTCCACATTCCACAAGCAACATAATATCGTTTGTGCTTTTGAACTATTGTAGCAAGATTTTAATATCTTAGATATGTTGTGAAAAGATATTACTAACGACTATTATGTTTTGCACTTGACCTCCATTTCATCTATTTTACCTGCATTTTTGTCCGTTTCCCTAATATATTTTCAATCTAAGATAATTAAATTTAAGATAGTATAAAATGCATCAGTTGGCCCTTGCTAATGAAAACATGCACCATTTGATTTTGTTTGCTGAGTCCTAGAACAGTAAAAATAACTAATCTATAACCTCAAAATCTAACCCTAAGAACACATATACCACCAAGTAAAATGGAAGATAACTAAGTTCAAACTTGAAGAGCATTAGTTAGGTAGCTTTGAGAACTTTACATAACTAAACAATGTTAGAAAAGACATCACATATTTTTAGCATAAAAATTGATATATCAAAAGTAGCCATAATTACAGGCGCGGATCCACCCTTTGGGGTGGAGGTGGCATGGCACCCCCTCGATTAATAATTTTTTTATATACTTATGTTGTAATTTGCTTAAATTAGGTTAAATATTTGATCCTGCCACCTTAGTCGTAAATTAGACAAAGGTGTCACGGCTGGTAGACACAAGTTTGAATATATCTTTAACATTTTTCGATTCCCGTTTTTCTTTGCGCTTTTTACTTCCTTTGTACCAGTAATTCCCTTTTCAGCCCTCCCAATTTTCTATTTATCTTTTATTATTTATATTGTCTTTCCTCTTTTCTATTATTTTATCTGTGATCTTTAGCGAGAACACACAAATAGTAACTTCAAAATCCCTTAAATTAAGCATTTCTCTTAATCTCAAATCTGTGAGTATTTAAATCGAAAAACTTGGGTTTCAATGGGAATTTTGGATTGAGATCAAAATTTATTTTTTTTAATAATTTCTTTTGTTTATTACTCTCTCCGTCCATGTTTACTGTCTATATTTGACTTGGGACACTCTTAATAAGCAATAAATAAAATGAGAAATGAATTGGAGTACTTACTAATAAGGGTAAAATAAGTATAAAATGGTAAAATTATGTCTTGGTTTTTCAAACTATATAACTTACAAGTAAAAGTGGACATATAATTTTATTATAATGGACAAAGAAAAATGGACGGAGGGAGTGTATTATAAAAATTTATGCTATTCTATAATTGTTAAATTCAATTTAAATCACTCTACTACTTAAATTATGATGGAAACTTCGTAAGCACTGCTTAGAAAAAACATGAAATTTATGATTTATTGTTGAGAACTTGTAGTTTATCTAATTCTACATTTACTTATGGGGTGTATTTACATATTGAAGAGTTTTTCTATTATTTTTCTTATTTTGATTGGTGTAATTCCTTATTGAAGATGTTATTTTACTTGTGCAAATTCATTTTTTAATATACATAAGAGATGCAAGTTCCTCGGTGAAAATGTTGATTTTTCTTCTGTTGTTAATGGGTGTTAATGAGTGTGATTCCTTATTTAAGATGCTAATTATGTTCGTTTTTTTATTTTTGAGATGTAATTTTCATATTTGCAAATAAAAAAAAAAACCTATTAAGTTGACCCGAATAAACTAAAAAGAGATGGACCCGCCCCAAATACACATTCCTAACAAGATGTACATTAAAAAAAATTGTGACACCCGCCACCTTCAAATCCTAGATCCGCCTCTAGCCATAAAACACTTACTTTTCATATCTGAAAAAACTTAACGCTCCCCTATTTTTCTCAACCAATCCCTAAAATAACTCAGGGAAATAGCTGAAAAATCCTTTCCTTTCCTTTTCTAATATCTTTCTTTCTTTCTTATTTTTTTCTTATCTTGGCAAAATTCCTTCTCTTTTTATTTAAATTCAGATTTTTGATATTACACATATTATTTTAACATACTACATATATTGTTGATGGTGTTTATATGGTATATGTGATAAATTATATGTATATACCGGTTTAAATCAAGTGCAATGCATGTATATTATATTTATGTATGATATATCTTGATTATTTATTTTTATTATATTATATTTATACAATTCATTATTTGATGTAATATACGTTTACTAACTGGCAAAAAATTGATCGAGCAAAATTCAAAAAAATATTGAGCGCGCACAACACACACACATATAGTATTACAAATTACATTTGACATACTCGAAAAAGATATTTCTATTACATCAAATATATAATATTAAAAATTATATGTGACATACTCGGGAAAGATGTTTATTTTGTATCAAATATATAGTATTAAAACAAGATGAATTAGAATGAATAGAAAAAAGTTAAATAAATATGCGAGATGAAGGAATTGATATCAATTATAGGAGAGAGAAATTTGAACACGAAAAGGGTATAAATATGAGTTCCTAATTTTGTGGAACCTTATTTATATATTTATTTGAGTAATTAACGGCACAGATTTGTATGATAAGGGAATTGATATCAATTATAGGAGAGAGAAACCTGGAACGCAAAAAAGGTATAAATATGAGTCCCTAATTTTTTGGGACCTCATTTAATATGTTTAATTATTTGAGTAAATAACGGTATAGATATAGATGCATATGCTAAAAGTGATATAAAATTTGCTATTTTATGTTAAGAGGCAAAAGATATGTCATTTGTGTTATTAACTATGTTACTATTGCTCTTAAACGTATTTTAGCTTATTAACCAAAGCTTGGTGGATGTATTGTGTTGGGCCATTTGTTCTAAACTAGTGGACCATAAGACTTCAACTAGAAAAGCAAATCATTGTTATGATAGTGGGCTAACTAAAGCCCTTTAATTGAAATTCTTGCGATAACTTTACTTAAGCCCAACTATTTATTCAACATTGGACCAGCCGGAAAGAGTAGTCTTAAGGATGATATTGACAAATAGCCACTTTAATGGCTGCAGTTTGAAACTCAGCCACAATTTCAAAACTATTTGAAGCCAAGTCACATTTTGATACGAAATAAAATTTTGATAAATATAGCCTAAAATAACCAGAAATACTTACGGTTTTCTCTCTTATACTTTCTTGTGTCCACGTAAAGAACAGTTCTCCATAAGTATTTAGATTTCTTGTTTTGTAATTTCCTCTTGAAACTTACACAAATTTTA
This sequence comes from Lycium barbarum, assembly GCF_019175385.1. NCBI lineage: Eukaryota > Viridiplantae > Streptophyta > Magnoliopsida > Solanales > Solanaceae > Lycium > Lycium barbarum. Next base: position 151,380,921 of record NC_083338.1, on the reverse strand, counting down.
AACATTACCAATTCCTGATAAAATTATCTCCAACCAGTTATAATTTGAATAGGAGAAAACGAATCTACAAAAGTATTCCGTGTTTCATTTATCAATTTTTTTTGTGAAAATGATGTATAACTAAAAGAACATTTGTAATATGTCATAGAATTGATCTTCCTACCAAATTAATGTTATAACTTCACAATTCTATGACTTCTATGTTAGTTTTGAGGCCAAATATACCAACATCTGTCCTCTTTTTGAATGAATCAAACTCATGAAAAGCCTCTTTTTTTTCCAAAGTGACTTCCTTGTTTGCACTCTATTAGCAATATGGAATTTTCTTATTTTTGGAACATCAACTAGGAAAGTATCTAAATCAAGTGTTAGTGTTGTTATAGTAAAAAAGAACAGGTGGTTACTAACAATGAACCCACAGAAAGAAATTGAGAGACCGCATTATATATATTAGTTTATCATTTTAGGTTATTACAGATCGGTACATTTGATCTAAAGCTTATATATCTGGAAACATCAGCTTTTAAAGTTTGTTGATATGTCATGTTATGTTGAAAAAATATGATTGTGATTTTAAATTCAACTTTTTCATATTGTAATCATTTATCGATAGTGTATATATCAAGAAGTCAACTTAAAAATTTAGAGCAGTCAGACACAAAATACCAGTATTAGATACTTCATATGCTAGGTGAATGTTTAATTTTGAGTTTATGGGTAAATAACGTGAGAAAAGATTGTTATTGTTACACCTTGGAAAATTTCATGTCGTCATGTGGTAGATAGACTAACTCAGGGTGAGATGAATACGATGTCCCTACAAGTAAGAAAGGTTACTTGGCGATTCTAATTAAGATTCCAAAGACATTAGAGACAAGAGAAGAAAGTTCGTTGAGGAAGGCGAAGCATAAACCGTGTTTTGGAAAGGTTTGTAAAGTACCGAGCTAATGTTATTTTAATAATGTTGTGAGGAAGAGTTATATTGCTCCTTAGATTGCTAATGAAGTATTAAACAAGTGTTAAGAAGGTTCCATAAGGATTGGAGATCAAACGGAATTACGAGAACAAGTTCGGAGAGAAGGTGGATTATACGACCATTTATACGGTCCGTATAATGGTCCGCATAACGGTTATAGTGAAGGGCCATCACTGATGGAGTTATACAGTCACTTATACGGACCGTATAATATTATACGGACCGTATAAGGGTCCGTATAAGGGTTCGTATAATTCCCGTCGAGCAACTTTTAATTTTTATAAAAAGATGACCCCAAAGTCTTATTTCTCATTTTTCATTTCCTCCTCACTTCTTGAAACCTCTAGAACCCTCCACACCTCTCACTAACATATATTCAAGGGAAATCAAAGATCAAACACCAATAACTAGTAGAATCTAATGCAAGAATGCTAATTAGGGTTGATGGAAGGTAGAAATCTCTTTGGAAGTGAAGTTAGGGCTTTCTTCAAGTGAAGCATCTCCATCTAAAACCCATTCCTACACAATCAAAGGTGAGTTTTATGTTCATTTCATGCTATTAAGAGTATTGAATGGTTGAAAGACTTAGATTATGGAAGAAAGTAGAAAATGGAGTACAAATATAAGAATAGTGGAATTCTTAAGTGGTAATTTGATTTGAATCATAGTTCTTGATATGTTATGAGTATAATCTTGTTATGAATGATATTAAGAGTGTTGAAAAAGTATTATATATGAAAGAATATGACGTTGGGTGATAACCATGGTTAGGGATGACTTGAAGAGGGAATTTTGAGGATTGAATAATATCTAGCTTAACAAGTTTATTGATCATGATATTGTGGATGTTGTTGTTGATGTTTGAGAGTTGTTATATTACATGGAGAAAGTTATAGAAACAAAGGAAATGCTGCCCAATTTTTATTAGTTTTTAGCCGTTTTAGCTTAAGCTTAAGTATATTATCGATTATCTAATCTTAGCACGAATTCTCTTGAATATAGAATCGTCGGCTTCGAAGGGAACCATTTAATCGATAAAAACAAAGAGGTATGTAAGGCTAGTCCCTTCTTCTCTAAGGCATGATTCCTATAACATGACTTCCTTTATCTTTCCATGACTCTCTTATATTTCGGAAACTATAAGTCTATGATTATTAAGAGCTTCTCATGAGATAAAGATAAGAGATGTGTTATGAATATGAAAATAATGATGATTAATCTAAGTCTAGGGACTCTAAAGCTTGCGATATGATAGTCTTATGAAGTTGATAATCCTTATATGATTCCTCGATGTTATTCATTGTTGTCAGACTCACCTTATGATGCTAGTTCATTCAAGGTGGGACATGATGATCATGACTACTCTATAATAGAACCGGAGGTTCTCGACCTTACGTCACCCCGATAGAGTCGTAGCTTTTACTTGAGTTCTTAGCATGCTTTATGATAAGTACATAATGAGGAAATTACACCGTGCCTACATGGTCGGGCAGACACCGCTAAGGTGGGCGGCATATACACCATGTCTAGATGGCATGGGCAGACACCACTAGTGGGCGACATGAGATGTTTACCCCGGACGCGAGAGGCCCGAACGCGGGCTAACGATGATCACACCGTACTTGTATGGTCGGGCAGTCACATATTTATGCTTACATGATATGATGCTATTTATTATATGAGTTAACATGCATGACTCCGCCTTAAGAGGCAATCAGTTACAGGTTACTTCTTTGCCTTATATTCTTGTATCTGTTTATCATATTACTGTGTAAGCCATACATACTCAGTACATTGTTCGTACTGACGTCCTTTTCTTTCTATGGACGTTGTGTTCATGCCCACAGGTAGACAGGGAGGCGGGCCAGATTCTTAGGAGCTACTCAGCAGATTCACAGGAGCACTCCACTACTCCGGAGGTGCCATTTGTTGATACATTCTTTTGTATACATATTTGGGCATGACGGGATCCTGTCCCGTCCTTATATCTCAGTACTCTAGTAGAGGCTGGTAGATACGTATGCGTGGGTAGTAGTTGTCTCATGAATACATCAGTGTATATTTTTGCATATCATTTTTGCAGCGGTGAGGGCCTATGTATATTTATGTACTACCTTGGAGATTATGTGTGTCTAGGGTGGGTATGATGATTAGCGTAATGAGTGGTGCTCGGTAGTCAGCTCCGGGTACCCGTCATGGCCTCTTAGTCGGGTCATGACAGTTATACAGAAAGTATTTTCTTATTCTAATGAGATAAGGGTCAAAAACACACCATAACTATCATTTTTTTTAGTTTCATACCTAAACTATCATAAGGTTTAGAAAACTATCTAAACTATCATTATCTAGTTTGCAAAGCACACCTGAACTAAATGTATGAACTCACTCTCCAAAAAGCAAGTGAAGCTGAAATTTTCTCAAGAAAATTGTCCTACATGGAAATTAAAAAATAATATTTTTTTATTAAAAAAACTTTATATTTTTTTCTTAAAAAAACTGCATTATTTCTTTTTAAAATCAGCATTTTAAAAAAATAAAATCTGGATTTTTAAAGAAAATATCAAAAAATTTAGAAAATGATTTAAAAAATGGAAAAGTTGATTTTTTCTACAAAAAAAAAATCTGAAAAATAAATAATTAGTTTTCTTATTTTTTTTTTTTAAATAACTTTTCTATTTTTTAAACTTTTTTTTTCTATAATTTTTGATATTTTTTTTACAAAAATTATTATTTTTCACTTTGTTTTTTAAAACAAATAGTTTTTTTTAGATTTCCATGTAGGTGCCATTATGACATTATTTATTTACGTGGACAACACTTGACAACATTTTTATATAAAATGGAGAGTGTAGACCATATGTCATTTAAGAATAATTTGAGGCGTGTTTTGCAAACTAGATAGTTGAAATGTGTTTTTGACCGTCCTCAGTGTTCTAATAGATAACATCACTTCTCGAAGAAAAGTATCTATACCAGGGCAACTTCAATTAGAATATGGGAACTTTTGTTTTAACTGTCCAAATAAGAACTTGGCGCCGAAAAAGGAAGTTACCATTTTAGTTTGTACTTATGGGTAAGTGGACTAGTGGGACCATAGTACATAGGGCGTGTTCCTTGGATGTACTGTAATTGATAAATCTTGGACCTACCACTTTAATTTTGTAAATTACTATAGTATAAACCAGTCAATCGGTTCAAATCGGTAATCGGACCGGTAAAATTGAAATCGGAATCGGTTGAACCGGTTAATCATTTATTATATACCGGTCCGGTTTCAATTTTTTTGAAACCGGAACCAGTTAAACCGGTGGAATTTTAAAAAAAAAATAGTTTGTAGTTGTTGGCAGGCTGGCAGCCCAATGGACCGTTGGGCAACAGTCCATTTGCAAAACGGTCGTTGCCAAACGGTCCCCAACTCATTCCCCCCCCCCCCCCCCCCACTCCAAACCCCCCAAACTTTTTTTTAACACTTTAACCCATCCCCTACCCCTATATAAATCCTTCTCCATTTCCATTTTAATTCACTCTTCTCTTTCTCTCAAATCTCAATCTCTCAATTATAGTTACTTTGCAACAATTAGCCACTTTAAATTTCTCTCAAATAAATATTATAAAGTCTTATTATAGTTCAATTATTAATTTTGCAATTATAATATTGTTGGTGGAGTTGGTGATTTTGCAACAATCCGAAGTAGCTTTGGTGGATTTGCAATGCTAGCCGCCTTCACTTTGTTGGAAATTAGTTCGGCAATTTGGTACCTTCGTTCCAACTCTATCTTTATTTTTCGCAATTTAATTTACGCAATTTAATTTGTTGCAATTCATTTTCTTGTGATTTATTTGAGTGTGATTTAAATTAATTCTATTTAATAATGACGAAGAGATTTAGACGTGGTGTCGGTAGTAGTGGTATTGTTAGGCGTGGGCTTAATGAGGAAACATTTATGCAAGAAACACCTAATTTAGGTATTGATATTGGTGAAAATAATTCACTTTTAGGTCATGAGGCAATGCAACAACATTATACCGACACTTTTAATGAAATTGATGATGATGATGAAACACAACCCCCCGAAAATCCCATAAGAGATACATGTCCTCCACAATCACATACACAAGACAAACCGCCTAGAACTCGTAAGCCAACCGCTAAAATTTGGAAATTTATGACTAAAGATAGGGAAAGCCAAACAGCTAAATGTACCCTATGTGGACAAGTATTTACTTTTAAGCAAGAAACTAGTAAGGATGGTGGAACGGGTATACTAAATGGTCATATCAGAAAGAAACATATGGAGGTTTGGGGAGAGCAAACGGGTTCAAATGTGGGGGTATTCAAATGACGATAGACCCATGAACCGGTAAAAATTTTAAGTATGACAAGAAAAAAAAGCGTGTAGAAATAGCTAAAATGGTAACTTATGATTGTTTACCATTTTCCTTTCCTTCGGGTTTGGGTTTGTTACTTACATTCAACGTTGTTATAATCCGTTATTTGAGGGTATTCCTAGAAGTACTTGTAGAGCGGATGTTATAGATTTGTATAAAAAATATAGATTTTATTTGCGCCATGTATTTAATTTAAATTGTAATGTTTCTCTTACCGCTGATTTGGGTCTTGATCTTAACAAGTTAGATTTTTTTGCTATTACATGTCATTGGGTTGATGACAATTGAGTTATGCAAAAAAGAATTATAGCTTTTTTATATGATGAAGGAAAAGGTCGTCACGATGAAAAAATTTTAGCGGATTCAAAGTCTCCTATTATGAGATTTTTTAACATTTATAGAAAAACACTTTGTATTACTTTAGATAATGCTTCGAATAATACAAAGGCGATTGGTCTTTTAAAAAGAGAACTAAACCCTCCGCTAAGAAATATTTTTCATGTAAGATGTAGTTGTCACATTTTAAACTTAATTGTTAAAGATGGTCTTGTGCGTTTTGACGATTCTATTCAAAAAGTTAGAGATGCGGTTGCGTTTCTTTTTTGTAATGCTAATAGGGGAAGAATTAGAGATTTTAATAATGCTTGTGTGGAAAATAACCTTAGACCTAGGAAAATTCAAGTAGAAATTGAGATTAGATGAAACTACACTTACATTATGCTACAACAAGCATATGAGTATAGGATTCCCATACAACAAGTTCACAACAAATATAATATTAATAGTGATGATTGGTTAAATTTTACGGATTGAGAAGATGTTAAGGAATATGTTGAACTCTTAGAAATTTTTTATAATCCAACTCTTGCTTTTTCTAAACAATTCTATCCCACGGTAACCGGAATTTTAACCTACTTAGCGGAAATAGCTAGAATTTTACAAGAGTATAAATATAAACCCGGTTATCAAGCGGCTATTTTTGATATGACAACAAAATTTAAGAAGTATTTTTTTCCCATCCCAACTTTATTTATATTGAGTTCTCTTTTAAATCCTTGTTTAAAAGTGTCTTATACTAAAGCATTGGTTGGTCAAATTTATACATTTTTAGAAATTGAAGAGGGAGTTCAACTATCTTTAGCTGAAGTCGAAACTGCTATTGATGACGAGTTTAGAAAAGTTTTTACTCATTATTCTAATTTGGAAGAACATGCTACACCCGTTGCTCCACGCCCTACTACTTCTCAAAGTAGCAAAAAGGGCTTGTCGGGTTTAAAAGTTTTACATTCATATCCAACTCCTTCTTGTAATGCAAACTTTGATGAATATCACTTTTATTTGATGCAGCCAAATGTGGATATCAAGGAACTAGATGAGTTGGACGTCTTAGCATTGTGGAAGAAATACAAGGAAAGTCATCTGATACTCTCAAGAATGGCTCGAGATATCCTTACGGTTCAAGTATCAACCGTGGCTTCGGAGAGTGCATTTAACCAAGGAAGACAACAAATTGGAGACCATAGACACTCATTATCTGGCTTTAGCTTGCAAGTACTAGTATGCATTCGCGATTGGATTAGATCGGAGCGACGCAACCAAAACTTAGAAGCGGAGGAAGGCGAAGAGGAAGAGATTGAAGATTTGATAGCAAGTGGACCGGACCAAATGGAAGACTTTGAAGATATCTCCATGACCGAATATGATATGGGGGGAATTAACCAAATGATTGAGAATTGGTGATTTTATTATTCTACTATTTCTTTGCAACTCATGTATTATTTGCAAGTTAAAAAAAACTACAACTTGCAAATAAATGTTATCCAAGAATGAATAAAATATATGGCTCATTGAGCTTTCTTCTGTTTACTTGTATTCATATTTTTACTTATATTAAGTTAGGAATATACCTAAAATATACTAAGAATATACTTATAATATATATCTACTTAAATTAAAAACTAGAAAGTTATATACTTGAAAAATAACTAAAATATACTAAGAATATATATATATACACACACGTATATACGAATTTATAAACTTAGAAAAAAATTAAGTTATAAATATAAGTTATAAGTATATATAGTATACTTAAACATATATATATATATACATACATACACGTATATGTTGTATTGCTGACTTGTTGTTAGCCTGTTAGTCAGTAAATATATAAACTTTACTTATAAACTTATATAACATATGTAAATATACCTACAATATACTAATAAATACTATAATATATATACTATACAAAAAAAAAAGGGTTTGGACGTGTTTGAACCGGATCGGTTCCGGTTTCGGGTTTTTAACCGGTAAACCGGAACCGGTGACCTGTTCTGGTTTTTAGACCGGAAACCAGCCGGTTTTATAACCGGTTACCGGTCCGGTTCCGGTCAAACCTGTTAACACCTTTAGGCCAAACTGCCCTGATACACTTTTAACAAGCTGCGATTAGCCGGCTCGGGTCAAGTCTGCGTATGGACTTTGTTCAACACACCTAATAATTTCCCACATAACTAAGTTTAACATGGCTAATCGCCAATCATGAATTAATTTGGAGAGTAACTATGTGACATTCACATCAACCGAGTATTTATGGCTACGAAAGTCCACTGACTTCTTTTTTGTGCATGTGTCTTCAAAGTGACAGGTAAAGGAAGAAAATAGCCCGTAGACGGCCCAAGAATATCATGTCGTAATCTCCATATTCTTCTTGTTGAACCATTTTCTCTTATACCAGTTGTTGAGCTAAAACAAGCTCAAAGATACACTTAATATGACGTGATATTGTTCATTTTAGGTCAAGCCAGCACAATTTTCTTCAAAATGTCTCACACGATTAAGAACATTCAACAACTTATAAGTAACTTTTTTTTCTCTTCTACTTTTCATTTGAGACTAGGGGTGCTTATCGGTTGGTTTGGTTTGGTTTTTGAATTACGAGTTTGGTTTCTTGATTTGTAAATATGTTAAACCAAAATCAAACCGTTAAGATAATCGTTATCGGTTTTCAGTTTATTAGTTTTTGGTCCTTAACGGTTTGGTTTTCGGTTTAACCAATAAGAAAATACTTCTCTAATTTTTTTTATTTTTTTTTTGCTTTCTCTTGTTTTCATATGTTCACACATACACTGCCTTCATGCATAAAGTCTACACAAATTACAAGATAAAAACTATAAAATGCACTATAGCAATCTTTTAAAAACAAGTTTAGAGTCCATAAACGAGGCCAACCCTATCTGTTCATTTGAGAGTGGGAGAGAGGCAGAGACAGAGAGGCATCACAAGCCCTAGTTTCGTATGAGAATTGAGACTTTGATTGAATAAGCGTGTCTGCGATAAGTAATTTAGAAATAGAATTGTATTTAAAAATTGAAATTTAAAGCCACTAATATATAATTAGGGATAAAAAAGTAATTTTAATATAAGCTTATTGGGTTATCGGTTTAACCATTAACTAAATCCTTAAACTGGATACCGAACCGATAGCCCAATAAAAAAATTACAAAAGCGTTAACCCAAATACCCGATATCGATAAACCAATAGCATTTTTATTGGTTCGGTTTATCGATTAAACCAGATTTTGTACACGGCCTATTTGAGACCTTATTCACAAGGTCCAACAAAAATGTCACATTACCTGATTTTTTATTTTTTTTGGTTTGAGATGTCAAATATTTTAAAATAAATTTAGTTTACAAGTATTACCGTAGGTGTAGATATTTTACAAGTGTCATGTACATACCAGTAAAACAGTAATACTAGTAATTAATGACTGTCCTTGGGAACTATAATAGATTCTGTGTTCAACATTAATTACTTAAGCATTGAATTAGAAGTAAATTAAAGTTGCTGCTCATTGCTCATCTGTCATCCAGTCGTTAAGAAGATGCTCTAGCATAAAAAAAAAGTTACTCATCTGTAAAGTCTTACCTTTTTCTGACCTTGTGTTAAAGTTTAAAGCATGAATATCTTGTGAGCTTCTAAAGTGAAATTAATAATGATGAGTAGTGAAGGAACCTTCGCCCCCCCCCCCCCCCACCGCCCCTTTCAAAGCCCCACCCACAACTATTACAGTTGGGCCAGTGACTATTTCCCCCCATATATTTCTGTTATTGAGGATTCTAATACTTGGGGACTGGGGTATTTAGTTCATACAGTACCAAATCATTTCGTATTTTTTGCTGACCTTAACAGAGCTCAATCATAAATTGGTGGACTCCATGTGTTTCGAAAAAAAGATTTGAATTAGAATTATTTTGATCCGTCTAATTCTGTCCATCTAAAATTTAGGTTAATATGTAGCACAAAATAATTCATAATACGACTTTTAGCTGGAATACATCTTTAAAATGTATAATCTTCATTAAAGTGTATTTTATTTAAAGAACATGAGAAAATGACAAAAATAGAAAGAAAAAAACAAAAATGGGAATGGGTTTGATAGGGGAAGATGATATTTTGGTATGAGAAATTAATGAGAAGCAATACAACTGGAAGAAAGCTAGCGAACGGATGGAAATGTGGGACTGGAAATTTTTAAGAGTCACGCAACAAATATCTATGCCCTTCACTATTCCTATAATAGTTCATTCACTCTATGTAATTAATGTCCCAAAATGCACAACGCCTAGTTCAGCCAGAAATTCAAATAAGAGAATTTAAAAATCAGAAATTCTTATCATTTTTGCCATATTACATACAGAGTAGTACAATTTTCAACGAAGCACCCCTCTGTCTCCGCCCCCTGAATAAAGCATAGCTATAACCAATAAGGTTTATGGTGGAGTAAGAAATACTCTTTTATTCTTTAATCTGTAGAGGTTTCGATTTAAAGCCCTGAGTATAGTATCGTTTTTGTTAAAGCGTTGTTGCTTTTCAGTATGATTTCTTTTTTGTGTGACTTCATATATAATTGGGACGTAAAACGAGTACCGGATGTAAATAAAAAGGTATAACTACAACTCGCCACCCGTTCAACAGCTCACATCCCATGCAAAAGGCAATTGATGAGTAGTTTAAAAGAAAGTCAGCTTTGGAAAAAAGTTTAAACCAATTGATTTTTTCACACACACAGAGGAAAGTTAAGGGCTGGCATCTACCCTACCATCCCTTCCTCCAAAAAAGCTACCTAATCAAAACTCAAAAGTCATGATAGGGAATCAATTTTTAGTTTCACTTTCACTTTCACTATGCACGGGCCTAGGGCTTGTTTGGTTGAAAATCACTTAGAACCTGGTTTTAATTTTAGAAGAAGTTTGAAAAGTTTTTTAAACCAATCAGGCTTAGTGACCATTTGGTTCACATGTAGCCCAATGATTTGCAACTTACAACCAAAAAAGCCTTTATGTGACCATTTGGTTCACATGTAGCCCAATACAAAACTTATAATGCATATAATTAAACGTGATACATTTTATGTAATTAATTTATCTACGTTGTGTACGCTTAAGAACACACATAAATTTTTTCAAAAATTGAACTAAAAGTGTCTAATAGAAACACTTATTATATGTTTAAGTGCTTAATTAAATAAATCGTAATTCAAGTGTCTACGTGAAATTTACTGATAAATTTAAGAGATCGTCAATGCATTTGGCGAATTAATATAAGTGAATTATTTACTCTACAAATTCTCACATAATTCAAATTATATTAAACCATTAATCAATTAATTGGTGACAAATGTTTTACTAGATTTAATTATTCTTGTACCATCAATCAAACGACCCTATCAAAATTGAATATTATACTAGTGATGCTTTTCTTCCCCCATCTTTTCCTAGACTTTTCTTCCCCTATCTTTTCCTAAACTTTTCTTCCCCATTCATAGTGGAGTATTACACACTACTATTTGTTGATTTTTTCTCTCTAAAATCTGAACGTATGTGAAAAGAATTGATCTAAGTTGAAATGCAATGGCCAATATTTATCACTTGATTTCAAATTTGCAATGAACTCATCTTTCATTATGATATTATGTCATCTTCGGTTCCACCAAAACAATTGCCAGATACTCTCTGTTTTCGAGTTTTCGACACCAAATTTCTTCTGTTTTTATTCCCCCAGCCCCACGCTACCACCCCTTTAACTATCTTTATCATCAAATGTGATTGCACACCTACTTCTCTAAAAAAGAGGCTTCATGAAAACTCCAGAAGTAATATAGGAGTAGTACGCTAGTAGAGGCAAATAAATATCTTACTGAATTTTAAACAAAATTTTTATGATAAAACCTATTAAATTCTACGAGATAATATCTCAGATAGTCACACAACTAAAATAATTCACTCAAAAAGTAATTTAAATTTGTTTTTTAACCCAAATATCACTCAATTATTAATATTTCATTTAAAAAATTAAATTAAGTAAGTTTATGAGTAAATTACCCGTAACTAGAGGTCTAGCTCCACTCTGCACGTCAGTAATAACGTAGCCACCTTAAATGGGTGTGTTAATTGATACTTCTTCACTGACGAATTACCATTTTAAATAGGTACAAATTTTTTTAATTTATATACTCCATGTTAATTTTTCTTCAATTCTTCGTGTATTTAATTATTTATAATTTCATTCCTCAGTAAAAATGCTAATTATGCCCCTGCATTCTAGCCTCCATCTCTAGAATCTTGAACAATTGTGCTAAATTGGAAATGAAAAATATGAACAAGAAGGCAAAAGATAAGAAACTGTACTTGATTGAATTAAGCTGTTCTCATAACAACACCCACCACCCAAAATTCAGAATTAAATAAAAAGAAAAGAAGAAAAGAACCAAAAATTAAACAGTACCCATCATCTCAATCTATATGAAATGCATACTACTCCTATAAGATAAGAAAAAAATTAGATGTTTACAGCAGAGATTGCTGTAATTAATTTCTTCAACATGGGTTACTTTCAGGAGGATTAAAGAACTCAGGCTCGAGCTTTGTTCTACAAATAGGACAAACAGGATTTTTGGAAAGCCAAGTATCAGCACATTCTAGGTGAAATCCATGGTTACAACCAGGAACAACTCTAGCAAATTGCTCACTTTCAATTTCATCCAAACACACCGCACAGTCATTGCTCATTACCAATTCTTTCCCTGTGATTTTTGGAAGTTTATCCAATTGAGCCGCGGATAGGCCCAATTCTTGATTGGGCTTCACCGGATCAGTCTGGTGATTGCTCTGGTATGCTGCCGCGTACCAGAGCAAACATATGTAGACTAAGAAAACCGCGCTCATTCCAACGCATGGAAGGAAGAGCGCGAGAAAAACAGAGACAAGCATTGTTGATTTTTTTTAAGAAGGTGGTTGTCGTCCTAGGTGTTTGGTACGGTAATATTCACAGTTTATTGTCAAAAAATGTGATTTACGAGAAAAATTTGTGAAATTTAAGGAGGGTGGTGGAGGTGGTGGCGACGGCGAAGAAGAGAAAGAATTAAAGAATTGAGTAGTAATTGGCACACCATGCTGCAGGGGAAAGATTCATGAGGAAAGATGAGGTATTTATACACCGGGAAAAAAGGCAGTGTTTGAGTGAAATGAAAGTTTTGTTTGTTAAAATTAATAAATGAGGTTAACACCTGGGGCCGACCTGGGAATGAATATGGGCTGAAGAAGAAGTGACGTGTAAGAAGAAGAGAGGGAACGGCTGTTTGCATTGGGAAAACAAAGAAGAAAAAAAGGGGATATAATTTGGAATTTATAAGGGACTGTTTGGCGATAGATAATTTTCACTATTTTCCGGAATTATGTTTGGACATAGAGTTGTTATAATTTTTTGGAATTTTACTTCAAGTTGAATTCTAGAACATTCCGGGATCCAATAAACTCCCAAATACATGTTTTCATATTTTTTCACTCCGAATAACTCACAAAAATTTAATATATCCAAGTTGATTCATATTCAAAATAACTTTAATTTCCAAAAAAAGAAAAAAAAAAAAAAAAACAAGTTTCACATTTTTTTGCCCAAATACCCACTAAGGCTCGTTTGACGATAGATTTTGATTCTAAAATTTTAATTTTTTTTAAAGAATAACTGTCATTTAGATCGAGCAATTATATCAAACTTTTAACTTAAAATATAGATTTGAAGTTCGAAGGCAAAAGGGTCAAAAATGTCCCTTTACTTTGAAAAAAGGGCTAAAAATATCCTCCAAACTAATTTTGGTTCAAAAATACTCCTCCCGTCATTAAAGTTTTCAAATATACCTCTGTCTTAGCGGAAATTCGCAACATAATCCGATTTCATTTTTAAACCTGCTCCATTTATAACCTACCCAACTACATAAAAAATCCATATGCGACCAACTTGTTCTCCAATCCTACATCTGGAGCCATTAGGCACAGAAGCGGGCAACCCATGTGCGTTTTTTATTTAGTTGGGTCGGTTTTAAAAATAAAATCGGGTTATGTTGCGGATTTCCATTAAGACAAGGGTATATATGAAAACTTTAATGACGAAAGGGGTATTTTTTATCCAAATTTAGTTCGGAAGATATTTTTAGCCCTTTTCCGAAAGTAGATGGGCATCTTTGACCCTTTTCCCTTATATTAAACCACAAAGTTTAATGTCAATAGTTAAAAATTAAAGGTAGTATACATATATATAAATCACCTCATCTCGAGTCATCATCATAATTAGTTGATAAATGCAAAACTATATTGCATTAATTTGCTTGATATGAACATGGAGTAGGACTAAGTATCTATATATAATATAAAGCTAGGCATAGACAAGGTGATGTGGCACCTCTCTATGACCTCTATTGGTATTTATCTTTTTTGTCAATTTTTTGACCTTTTTTCTTATATTTCTCTCAAACTATATGCTGAAAAATACACTCACCCTATAAGATGTCAATAAATGTCTACACTAATTGCTCAATAAAAAGGGATAAACGTTGAAGACTTTCAGTGTTCAACGGTCACAAAAACAAACTGTCTCCTTCAGTACTTTTTTTTTTTGGGCAAACGGTCTCCTTTATTCCCCCCCCCCCCCCCCCTCCCCCATTTTTCTTCCTCTTCTTTTGTAAGTGCTTTATTAATGATAAAATATGTTATAGGTTAAGAAAATTCAACAGGCACTATTCTATATCCTCCATTAACTCTCTTTATTTTATTAAATGTGCTATGATTTAAAAAACTTTAAAATCATTCTTTAATTCTCTTAATCATGCTGAATTCCAACAGTTTACCCTCATTCTTAACTCTACAATTTCATTATTACCCGTGTAATATGTAACATCCCCAAGACCAGAATTTTTGCTTCTATTTCCTTTTTGTTTTTACTATCTTGTGGGTATTGTTTTGCATAAAATTTTGCAGGATTGAGATGGGTTCATCTCACTGAAAAAGCTCAAGCTAGCAGCAATGTCTAGCCTCTTTTTTATTTTTTTGGGTAAGCTTTATTTTTATTTGTTGTTAGAGATTCAAATTTATTCTTGGGTACATTATACTTCCACACTACTGCTCATTATGCTTAATAGTCTAAAACCTGTCAACTTTCCTATTTCAAAAAACCATCTTCACGTGAGGATGAGTCTAAAGACATCGTTCATATAAGGATGAAACTCTATTTTTAGTTTCACATAGGACCATAATTTATCAGTTTCTTTATTGTTTATAGTCTTCAGTTTACTCCATGCAAACTAATTGTTATAGCATTAAATTATTGGTTTGTATATTCTAGGTAAATTTCTTTGATCAGTGTACTCTACTGTTAAACCAACACCGACTTTTAGGTAAAAAACTTTACTGCTGAATTAATTAGTGAGCTCTATACCGTTTTCGCCTAAAAACCTTTAATGTATATCATAAGATTTAGTGGAAAGTAAATAAAAAATTATTTATTATGTCTCTCTTATTTACTTTTTTTTATTGTGTTTGGCATTAACTCAATGCTAAAATCCTAAAATTGTCAAAGTTTGTCTTAAGTCTACATTTGTGAGATGATTCTTCTTCTTTCTTCCCAGATTAGATTGTGTCGGATATTTTTCCTTTTTTTTCTTTATGAGTTTCGTGAGTAGGAAAGAGGGAGAAATGAGAGAAAAGAAAAAAATATAAAACAAAAAAACAATGAGACAAAAGAGGGAGAAGAAATAAAAGGTAGAGGCTAGGAAGAAGCAATGGCTATACTTTTTTGATTACATCACATTTTGCAGTTTTGTCCTCTTAATTTATCCAAAAGATTAAAATTTTGGTTATTCTTTATTCTTATATTTAAGATGTTTTCGCAGTAATTGTTAAAATTCTCTCATTTTTTTTATTTATGTTCTTTGAAAAATACCATCCTTATTACTCACACCTCTTTATTTTTCACTTTTAATAATGTTCATAACTCCCATGATTTTCAGGTCCATAAATGCCGAATAATTAGTTTAGAAGTTTAAGACATGCATGACCTTATCGTATTCCTTTAGATTGGTCTATATAATTTCTTATGTTTTATTTTATGAGACTCCTATCAAATTAAAAGGTTGTCCTTTTCATTCCATGTGAATTCTAAACGTCTAGAGCATATATTTTTCTTTATCTATGGAATCAAACTATTAAGTGGTGGGTATTTCAAGACATACAGTAACGGCTAAGTCTGAACAATTCTTTTGTTTTGTATTTTTTATTTTACACTTTTATATATAAGGAGCAACTCTCAAAAAATATTTAAAACTCCTAACTTTATATGTAGATATTAAATGTATATTAAAAATAACATTATCATTATTATATAAAAAGAACATATATTCTCTAAAAACTTCAACTTTTAAGAAATCAAAGAAATAATTGATTAAGAAAGATAGTCAATTGTACAATTTTTCGTGGACAACTTCTAACATGTAATATTGCTTGAAGTATGAAAATTGTCACCATATTATATATAGTAAATTATTGATATTTTTATGATCGCGCGAAGCGCGGATAAATTCACTAGTTTACCAACTAATAGGCGGATGCAACTGTCCATCTGAATTTCTGCTTGGTTGTCTGCCTTATTCTTCCTTCTTTTTAGGGAACAAACGTAGGTTTAAATTGAAGAGTTAATTTGACTGTACCTATAATTTTCGACTCAAGCTATACATATGATTAAATTATTTCTAGAAAATAGTATTTGCTGTCACAAAGCTGTTATAGGCACAATGTTATTACTCATTCCTCCTACTTTTTGTTTTCATAACAATATTATTAGTACTGATTCACCATTAAATTAGTAGGCGTTTGAATATGAATCAGTTGATATTTGAGAAAAATTGCATTTGAAATTTAGTTGAGAAAAGGGAAATGGTTTAAATATACCCATCTACTTTAGTTTAATGATCAAATATACCCTCCGTTAGTCAAACTAGATAAATATCCCCCTTCCGTTAGTCAAAGTAGATAAATATACTCCTTCCGTTAAGAAAGTAAACAAATATACCCCTCAGTTGACAAAATCCCCAATTCCACTATTAATTACCCGATTTAACTTTAAAAAACTCATGCCCCACCCGCAAATTAAATTCTTTCCACTAAATATATCCACCACCACTACAATTGACCCAACACAACAACCACCACCACTTCCACCACCACCGCTACCACTGAATGTGTAAAATGAGAACAGCCATTTGTTTGAGAGTTGAATTAAAATACATTCAAAATAGAGTTATTCTCCTTTAAAATCTAAAAAGAATGTATAGAAAACCAGTCACAATAAAGAAGAAAGAATCTATCAACCCCAAATTGACTAAATCGAATTGCTTGAGATTCTTGTGTAATATACTCCTCTCTCTTTCTTTTACCTTTTTCTGTTTTTTCTTTAATCTTTTTATTTTTATTTTTTACTTTCTTGTCTGTTTCCAGGAAAAACGTCATGACTTCTTTTCATGTTTTCTTTAACTTTTCAATAACTAAGGTCCAAGGTTGATAAAAAAAATGAAATTGAAGGAAAAATAGTAGTAGAGAAGCTTACCATTGTTGTCGGAACTGTTTAAGGGGTAAGGGGGAAGGGGGAGTGCTAAACAGTGGTGGCGGTGGTGGTGGAAGGGGTGTTGATTGTTGTGTTGGGTCGGTTGTAGTGGTGGTGGGTATATTTGGGTGGAAAGAATTTAATTTGCAGGTCGGGGCGGGTCAGACATGAATTTTTTTAAGTTAAACCGGGTAATTAATGGTGGAATTGGGGATTTTGTCAACTGAGGGGTATATTTGTTTACTTTCTTAACAGAAGGGGTATATTTATCTACTTTGACTAACGGAAGGGGTATTTTTATCTACTTTGACTAACGGAGGGTATATTTAATCATTAAAAATTTGTAGTTGGATGTTAAAATTGTGTTTGGACATAGAAATATAATTAAAAAAATTATGGGTAAAATCTTGAATACCTCTTAAAATCTATTTTTCGAACTTAATATAAACATATTCGGGAAAGTATTCACTTTATTCGGGTTAACATTGAAGACAAACTATTCCCCAAAAAAAAAACATTGAAGACAAACTTAAGTTATTGTTTAATAAATATCACAACTACAATACAGAAATTATTAATTTATACAGTAAATCACTCAATCATTAGTGAAGTGATTCTGCATAATGTAACACATAGGGGTCGTTTGGTTTAAGGTATAACATGGATTATACCGGTACTAATTTTTATATCACGTTTGGTATAAGGTATAGATTTATCCCGGAATTATTTTATACCTTGTACCAAACGTGGTATAAAAATTAGTGCTGGAATAACTCAACTTATACCTTCTTAACCCACTTATACTGGTATTATTTTATACCATCTTTCAGATGGTATAAAATAATACCAACAGATGGTATAAATTAGTCCCGGGATTGTAATCCCGGGACTATTTTGACCTCAAACCAAACGACCACATATAGTATTACCATTAATCTCTAAATATTGAATCATAACGCAGAAATATACTTTTTCTTAGACGACCAATTAAATTTTGTACAAATTATTATTTCTATTTTTTTTTTTGAGTAACTACTCCTCTCGTCTCAATTTAAGTGTCTTACTTTTCTTTTAGTCTTTGCCGAAAAGAGTATCTATTTTAATACTTAGTAGTATGTTTTTCAATTCCAACATCCTACAAGGTAAGTTTAAGGGCTCGTTTGGTATAATGGATAGAGAAAAATAGTCCTGGGATAAAAATTAGTACCGCCTTATCCCACGTTTGATTAGAAAAAAAACTCGGGATAACTAATCTCGGGGTTGAAGTGTTTTTTTATCCTACTTTGAGGGTGAAATAACTAATCCTGGGATAAGTTGTTTCCAATCAAACGAGCCCTAAGAGCACAAGATTCAAGTAAATTTTTGCTACTTTATATATTTAATTCAAGACCATAAAATTTAAAAGTCTTTATTTATTTTTTAAATATTGTATCAAGTCAAATTAAGACACTTAAAATATAACGGAAGGAGTGTACACTATTTTATGTGAAATCATGTGCGTTTCCTTCTAATTTCATAGATCTAACGACACGTAAGCGTAACTAGTACAGCCAACATAGCTATTGTCCAAATTACATTCACCAACATAGCTTCTAATTTCATAGATCTAACGACACGTAAGAGTAACTAGTACAGCCAATTCATAGCTATTGTCCAAATTACATTCACCAACATAGCTATTGTCCAAATTACATTCATTTTTAGGAATTGAGAAAACAACAAAAAGAAGACAGCCAAACAAGAAATTTGGCTGCACAGTTTATTTTCTTCATAATAAAGGGGTGACGCGTTGCTTGAAGGTCAAGGAAGAGAACAAAAACTCTCCTCCGCAACACATGCACCCACAAACATAACTTTTAAGGCAACCCCACAACAACGTTTATTTAGGGGCCTGCCTTTCTTTCTTTGTCGTTGAAATGATTTATTTTCTTTCTTTTTGTGCTTTTGTAATCTCTACACTGCTAGCTAGTGCTTTTTGCTTAGTTGTTTGCCACAATCATTCTCCTCCACTCTTTTCCTTCTTATTTATATTTACGTATTTATTTCTTTTGTTAGCTCATTCTTTACATTTCGTCCAAATTTGTCCGAAAGCTGTGGCGTGTAAATGACTTCATGACCATAGGTGGTGTAAATTTACCGTCACAAGTTGATATATAGGCGAGTAATTTGTGTTTTTTGTTTTTGTAACTATAAATGGGTGTAATCAGGGCCGTCCAACAAGATTGGGAGCCTAAAATCAAACTTTAGAGAGAGGCTCTAATTATATTTTTAAAAATAGCAAAGATCGTGATATATATATATATATATATATATATATTTAAAATCTATATATTTTTATTAAAATCTACCTTTTTAGCCTTTTTAGATGTGAAACCATTCATTATGTTTTATACTAGTCATAAACAATGCAAAGTTGTTAACATTTTTTTTCAAATCAATCTATTCTAAAAAATAATCAACTGACAATATTGCTAATCAATCACGTTACTAAAACAATCTCTTCTCTTTTATTTTTTTAATCAATCTACAGCTAGCAAATGATTGTATATTAAATCTTGCACACCGGAAGTTTTTGCTTTCGCCATTTTTTTTTTTTTTTTTGGTTTCTCATCCGATATCCAGTTCCCGCACTGGGAGCCCGACTATATCCGGATTCACGCCGCGTAGGACCCATTCGGGGGAGGAGAAAGCGCTCCCGACCAAGGATTTTTCCATACCCGTTAAATAAAAGGTTTGCGTCAGTGTGACTGTGTGAGTGTTCAAAAGCTTTACAATCTATCTCAAACTAAAAATTTATTTTACGTTATTTTCAAATAGTGTCAATGTATTGTATGTATATTTATTATTTTTAAAAATATTATTTCCTTCTATTACTCATTAGTTAGATATTTCGACAAAACTGTTCTGAATGAGGCCCTGCACCTTTGACATGATATATATCTCCGTCGTTGTCCTCCTAAATGACTGGTAATGAAAACAATAGTACGATGTGCGAAATGCTGTTTAATTCATTGCTTTCACCAAAATTTTTAATTAGCCACAACAAGCGTTCTTCTCAAAATTATGGTATTATACGGAAGTAGATTTATGATTTAAAGTTTATGAATTTTTACAGCGATTTTAAATTGACAAAAAATAATAACTAAATTCCTAATTAAAAGTTTGTAAATACTTAATAAATTTCTTCATATAATAAAGAGCATCCGAACAAAAACTATTGAATTCACGTAAACGGTGAATCCGCTCCGGTACTACATGGTTTAAATATAAAATAGATTAGGTCCTCCTTTAATGTGGTTTCTACGTCACCTTATGTTTTATTCAAAAAGCAAGTCCTAGGACCTATACCTTTGTTCAACTATTAATTAAACTGATTCCTTAGCTAGTCATCTGGAAAGAAAGCAATTGAATAAGCTGCTCCAAATGATAACTTGGCACAAACAGAAAAAGCTTTCACTAAGATGCACCCACTAGCAACTTGTGTGGATTTCAAAAGCTATTGAAGAGATATTAATAAACTCTGCTTTTTCTTTACGGAAAGGATTAGAAAAATGATAAAAGAAACTATTTTCTATTTGCTGAACTGTGCAAGTATGTGGAGTTTGTCTGTCCAATAGATTTCGGAGATTATTTTTTGACTTGAAAAAAAGCTCGGCCTAAGTGATAAGCTAATTACCTTAAGAGTTTCTCTAAAGTGATGATTAATTTAATTAAGGGTACAAATCCATTTCACGTAACCTACGGACTAAACCAAAAGATTTATGTAAGGTTTCAACCACCATTTAAAAAGTTTCAATTTGTTTGACTAGATCACTAGTGAGTATGCTGCCCTTCCAAACAACCATTTTAAAGTTTATATACGGACGGCCTAAAAACTAGCATGCTTCCTTTGCAAATATGCAGCGTCATAATTTGAGAAAAATACTACATCAGATAATAAATAATAATGTAATTAATTTTTGTTAAATGACCAAAATGACGTATATAAAAAAAAAGAACTTTAGAAGTAGAGCCCGTTTGGATTGACTTATAAGCTGGTCAAACAAACTTATAAGCCATTTTTAAATTTTTGAGGTGTTTGGCAAAACAGAAAAGTGTTTAAAATAAGTTAAAAAGTGTTTAAAATAAGTAAAAAACAAGAAGTTGGGGAACCCAACTTTTTTCTTTTTAGCTTAAAAGTTATTTTGGTTTGACAAACGATTTTTCTCTTTTATCCCTTATATTTTCTTCTAATTCCAGTATTACCCTCACTACTAAAAAAAGTGTTTGTGTATCTCAACAACTTTTTTTCAACTTCAGCACTTTTATCCAAACACATAACTGCTTATTTATAAAATAAACACTTATGCTTAAAAGCCACTTTTTTCAGCTAATCCAAATGGGCTCTTACAAGAGAAGGACGAATATTGAGAATGGAATATTGAGGGAGTTAAACAAGAGGGTTTCGTTTTGGAGAGGGTCTTTTGGGAATTACATATGATATATTAGTGATAGAATAATAAAAACTTGATAAAATCATAAGTGATTATAAATTGAAAAATTATCATTTTTGGTTGATTTTGACTTTAGTTTTTTTTTTCCCGCATATTTACCATATGTGTAATATACACTAAACGATGTTAATAAACTGGCTGGAGACACTTATAAATATACCCAAAAACCTTTTTTGCTACTTGAAACAAAAGAAAATTCCAAACATATAAAATTGGTATATTTAAAACTCAAAATATTAAGTTGTACGTCCAGTCTCTTCCAAAAACATGGCCGATAACAATTCTTTCAAAATTCATCCGAACATTCATAAATAGAAAACAAAACAAACTTTTTTTTGGTACCAAGCCAAAGATGATAAGTTTGATATATATTGGGTAGAAGGATGGCTCAAGTGGGGCTGAAGTCAGATGGGATCTACGGCACCACTAAAGCTAGAAAATTATACGAGAGGATTCAAGAAAAATATATCAATTTTTGAATCCTCTTTGCACTAATAAATAAAATGTCGAATTTATGCCGTATAATTTTTGACGAAGGGTATTCAATTTTACCCCTTGGCTCTACATATAGCTCCGTCTCCGATTCAGTTGAAATGGCGGGATGGATGCAATACCTCCACTCTTAATTAGAGGTTTCAAATTCAAGTCCTGAAAATATTAAACTTTTGCTAGGGAGTTGGGTAAAATTCATAAATAGCCACTTGTCAACTCCTATGATTGAAAAATAACTATTGTCACGGAGTTTCAAATTCCACAAGTGAAGTACCAGGACATCGACATGGAATTCCACCTATGGAATTCAAAAATTTATGTCTATGTCTGTTTTTTAAAGACAATGTCGAGAAATGGCTAGTGAACACTAACTTTTATAACATTTTTTTCTTTAATGAACCCTATGCGATGCAAATTCAAATTGAATTATTTTGCAAGTAAGTTTCGAATAACAGATCTTTATAAAAAAGATAAATAAAACAATCATAAAATAAAACTTCTTTCTTTAGTACTAAGCTAAAGATGATAAGTTTGTTTTTTGTGGGTAAAAAGGATAGCTGAAGTGGGAGGTGAGGTACGATGTGATCCAAGGCAGGGCAGATATGTTGGGATCAGGTGGACTTTTTTTGCCTAGTAAAAAAATAAGTTTTTGGGACATGGCTTCCACTTAAGATGATAAGTTTGAAAATTTTCCCCTTATCCTTTCAGGTTTTGTTGATAGAAAGGTATTATTGATGTGAGATGTTTATACTCTTTCTTTTGCAGTATCACTTTGGCACTGCTAATTTGAGGTATTTGATTTATATTTTACTACGCCAATGGGTTGGTAATCATCTCTAAGATTAGACGCATTACGTTTGTATATATGGCCCTTCTTCTATTGGTTAGGCCAACTTACCTTTTCTTCTGTGTTTTTCAGTTTTCTTTTCTTGAAATGGGCCCTTGGTTAGGTTAATAATCATCTAACGTTTTGGTTGGGTGACATAAAGAATGGGAAAAAGTCACAAAGATCCTTTCAACTACTGTAGTTCAAAATAGCCATTGTCCTGGAGTGGAGTTGCAAATTTCACAAGTAAAAATTTAGAATAGTATTCTGAAATTTCAAAATTTGAAACTCCAAAATAATGGCTAAGGGGGTTACTGGGACTATTCTACAAGAGAATGAGAATGAAATAAAAGGGGGAGAAAGGACATGAATGACCATCCTTTTGATTATATATTTCACAATATTTTTTTCGTTTCGAACTCAAGTGATAAAGTTGTGTCATAATATATTGAAATAGATATGGAAAATTCATATAACATGCTTTTTTTTTTATTAGCAAAATTCATATAACATGCTTTTATTAGTTATTAAGGCATAACTAGTTGCTTGAACAATATATAAAACTGAATTTCTTAAGAAAATGTTCAATAGCCAAAAGACCATAATTTGAACCATTATTGACTTCAATACTTAGCTACTTTTTGTGTCCTAAAGGGATGGAAGAGGATATGAACGACCATTGTTTTGATTTATTAAATTTAAAATTTGAATCCTTTCTCGATTAGTGCATGTCATCTTTGTGCATGATCATGTTAATCTTCTCTGTATTATTTCAGTTTTTTTTAATGTCCTCGAAGAGACTTCTTTTGATATTTATTTTCTAAGACGAAATTAAAGCGTGATTACTTGATTGTTTACCAAATATTTTAGATTGATTAAAACATGATTAATTTATGGTTACTAAGACGAAATTAACGCGTAAAATCATAATCATGAGTTCAAATCTATGCTAGTTGTGTCATACACGGTTTGTTATTAAACTAATAAGAAAAAGAGAGATAATGTTACTTTTTTAATGGAATAGTAACTGAAAGTCTTGAAAATGCTTTGTTTATAATGACCCCGCCGATTAGGTCATACATAAAAAGGAACTACAGTAACAAAATTAGGAACAATTACTATGTAAATGATTCTCTTTTTATTTCTCTTATAATTTATGACCACGACGTAAAGATTATTTTTGTGCAAACTGAGAATCTTATGAGGACATGTTAGACTACAGTCGGAAACTTTGTAAGTTATTTTTGTCTAATGTTTGATTTGTAAGGTTACGCAATTTATGAACAAACATTAGACCAAAGTCTAACGTCGTTGGAAAGAATAATTTCAAAAGAGTTATATTTGCACAACTTTTATAAGTAGAGATAAAATCACTAAAATCTAAATGATACCTGTAAAGGAAAATTCAGTCAAAGGCATAGCTGGGCCATGAAAATGAGAGTTTGGTCCATTCACTGTGAGGACCTGGACATGCGAAGAGTCCTATTATTGCAAGCTGTAACCACATCAGATTACATATGATGGGTTTTTGTAGCCCACAACTACAAGCCTGGCCCGATTAAATTGTTTATTTATTTGGGGTTATGTGTATTCCAGTAATGGACAAACATGACATGACACAACTAATCAAGATGTCCAGTTTTAAATTTCTTTGTGAATCTGCTCATTTCATTGTTGGACTATCCAGCGAGAGATTTAATTTAATTTGATACACTAAAGTTGGGCCAAGGCCCATGGATAGCTTCTTAAGGATAAACCAAACTTTATAACCGAGTCCATTAATATGAATTATGCTGCAGAAGGGTTGGGTTCTGTTGACCCCAAAACTATCTGGCAGCTAGAAGAGATAAGTTTTATACAATACTATGTAAAAGTATATTTGCACAATTAAATTACTTATAAAGTATGTACATACGAAATTATATCGTAAGCATTGATTGGCAAACTAGTAATGTTGGTAACTAACTTGCAAGTATGGTTTAAACTATAATAATATAAAAGAACTTTACATTGTAATTAGATAGGAGTAACCCTTGCAATTTCTTTTATCTTGTGAATCAGTGATCTTGTTAATTTATATTTTGAATCATGTCCTTATCACCTGGTTGGTCTAAGAAAGAAAAAAAAATGTCTCTCTATCTATGTAGATTGTGACAAGAATGATAGTTTAAACGTTTTTCACTCGTTAATTGATCAAGTGTGCATGCTTTTGTACAATTAATCAATGACCGTGAATTGTACTACAATAACAATTAATAAAAGCCATCCAATTTGTTGCCCTTTCTATATAAGTATATATCTTCATATAAAAGACATATGGAAATAAGATATTTCGAGATTACCATAAATTGTAATTTGCTAAATTTGATAATCAGTTCGTATTGAAACTTAGATAATGTTATGATTTCCGTAGTCCAACATTGACATTTCAGGACGAGGAAGTATTTTTTCTAAGAGTATACGTTGTTAGAGAGAAACTGTGAAAATGATATATATATATTAAATGAAAATGATTGGATGCTATCCTCTCCTTTATTTTTCTCGGTATATCCTCTCCGCTTGGACCACATTTTCATTGCAAAACATAAAAATAATAACATGCAGACAACTATGGTAGCTTGACAATTGATAATTTTCTTATGTTTGAAGATACATTATTACATAGTGAAGTGTATCTATTGTGCTCATCGACGCCTTATAGAGCTGCTAGACTCCAAACAAGCCATCACGAAAGTGCCACCAACCTAGATCAGGTGACCTGAAAGTACCGCTTCTTTGTCTGCTTGAGAGTGCTAACTCATATATATCAGACACAGGTAACTTGTATATATCAGACAGAAGGATTTTTTTTTTTTAATAAAAGAGAGAACGAATTTCCTTCCCATAAATTATTTTATAAGTATAGAAAAAATATTTTTTTCTTTTTGGAAGATATTACAAAGGAAATATTACAATCACATAAATTGAGACGAAGAATAAATAGTCGCGTAAATTTTGTGCACATCCCACCATTCTGTAATCATGTAATTTAAAGATATAACTAAAATCCGAATTTCCATCTTCTAAAAATAATAAACCTATAGTTTTTGGAAGATTAGATTTGAAAAAAAAAAAGAAAAAAAGAGGTGATGGGTACGTGGATAAGCTTGAACTGAAAACCGGTTAGACCGGTGAAAGAGAGTTTAGGGCAAGACAGGAAAGTCGGCACTATAAATTCAACAAAAAACAGAGCGAAACGGTTAGGGCGTAAACGAAGAAACGAAGCCGGAGAAGAGGGCTCTTCTTTCGTGAAGAATAATAATAACATCTTATCCCTTTATTCTTTTACCAAAGGTAACATAAATATTTACATCCTTTTTTTTCTTCTCAGATCTAATCGATTTTACCCTCATTTATTTCACCTGTAAGCTTAATTTCTTTTTTTTTGCGTTGTTTTGTTTTGTTTTGTTTTTGTTCAATTTGATGTTTTAATGCTTAATTTATTAATTGTCCTTATTGTAGTAGTTTTGGGAAATTAAACGCTCTATGTCTATTTTTGAATCCGATTTAGCCCATATTTGTGTATAAACACCTGTTATACAAGATGTATAATGCTTTCCCCCTAGGTTTAATGCTCCGTTATATTGTATATTGGGCTACGAGGCGTAAATATTTTCAAAAGCTATATATATATTTTTTAACATATCTCTATAATGTTTGGGGTTGTTTGAATTTTTATTTATTTTGTTTTTGTTGGAATTGTTTTTAGATGGATCGGTACCAAAAAGTAGAGAAGCCAAGAGTTGAGACACCAATCGATGAGAATGAGATTCGGATTACTAGTCAGGGTAGGATGCGTAGCTATATCACCTATGCTATGACCTTGCTTCAGGTACAAATATCACCTTTTGTTATTTTTTCTGCTTAGCAAATATAAGTTTAACGGCTTTTTAGGCGTTTTTGGGTTTGTTTCGTTTCTTTATGTGTTTTTTTTTCTGTTTTAATGCCTCAAACCGATTGTATATGGTGCGATGTGGCTAGACGCGATAAATTTGGCTTATATAATTTGTTAGTAATAGTAGAAGGGAATGCTTAGGTAATGATGGGAAAAAAATTATGTTAGCTTATCTTTCTTTTTAAAAATATCATCGTTCGTTATTTTTTTCTGCTTAGGTTCTAAATTTAAGGGCTTTTTTTCTAGAAGAATACTCTGCGCACTATGTTTTTTTTTTTTTTTTGTTATGTGCTTGTTTATCTGTTTTAATGCCTCCTTCCCGTTGTATAATGTGTCTAGACATGCTAAATTTGGCTTATATCATTTTTTCTTGTTGTTCTTTTCTGCTTAGCGAATGTACATTTAACGGCTTTTTAAGTGAATACACTGCGTGTTTTGTTTTGTTTTAACGGATAATATGATTTGTTAGTAATAGTAGAAGGAAAATACTGGAGTAATGATGGAAAAAATATTTGGTTGATTGAAAGCATCACTTGGAGATTAAAATGTGTAGTTTTTGATTTTATATCATGAAAATTATGAAATTTGTAGTCATTTTTCTCTTATAAAAATATCTTTTTTTTTCCTGCTTAGTGAATATACATTCAAGGGCTTTTTTAGAAGAATCCTGTGTTTTTTTTTTTTTGGTTATGTGCCTGTTTATCTGTTTTACTGCCTTCAACCAGTTGTATATTGTGCTATATGTCTAGAAGCGATAAATTTGGCTCATATAATTTGTTAGTATTAGTAGAAGGGAATGCTTAGGTAATGATGGGAAAAAGATTATGTTAGCTTATCTCTCTTTTAAAAATATCATCTTTCGTTATTTTCTTCTGCTAAGGTTATAAATTTAAGGGCTTTTTTAGAAGAATACTCGCGTGCTATGTTTTTTGTTTTGGTTTATCTGTTTTAATGCCTCTATTCTGTTGTATAATATGTCTAGACATGCTAAATTTGGCTTATGGAGTATTATTTTTTGTTATTTTTTTCTGCTTAGCGCATTTAAGTTTTAAGGTTATTTTTCGAAGAATTCCGTCTTTTTTGTTTTGTTTTGTTTTGTTATGTGCTTGTTTAACTGTTTTAATGCTTCCGTCTCGTTATTTATAGTGCTAATGTATCTAGACATGCTAAATTTGGCTTATATAATTTGTTAATAATAGTAGAAGGGAATACTGAAGTAATGATGAAAAAAATATTTGGTAGATTGAAAGTATCACGTAGGAGGTTTAAATGTGTATAGTTTTCATGGATTTTATATCATGAAAATCATGAAATTTGTATAGAATCATTTTTTCTCTTATAAAAAAAACATCATCATCTTGTTACTTTTTCTGCTTAGCTCATATAAATTTAAGGGCCTTTATAGAAGAATGCTCTGCATGCTCTATTTTTTGTTTTATTTTGAGTTGTTATGTGCTCGATTAGCTGTTTTACTGCCTCCAACCTTTTGTATATGGTGCTATGTGTCTAGACACGCTAAATTTGGCTTATATAATCTGTTGGTAATAGTGGTGGAAGGAAACTGAAGTAATGATGGAAAAATATTCAGTTGATTGAAAGCATCACATAGAAGATGACAATGTGTATTTTTTTAATGGACTTTACATCGTGAAAGTTATGAATTTTATATCGAATCATTCATTTTGGGATGTCCTACGAAGCCAATATGTAAGTTTTTTAGAATGTTTGTTCTATTTTATGCTTTTGAGATGACTTAACACAGAGGCGGAACCAGGATTTGAGGTTTGGCGGTTCGGAATTTCAAAATACAGGATAAAGACCTCAAGTTAATGTATAACAACCGCCAAACTAACAAGCAAGTAAGGGTATTTAATATATTTAAAAAAACGACGAACTAGTTAAACACTATATAAATAGCAGTCACCAGCCGGAGGTCCGTTCTCTGCCCGACGGGGGCGACGAAGTGGTGTATCTGCAGCAAAAGTTGGAACCCTAACTTTTTTAAAAATCTGACTTTGGATTTGGGTTTGAGGTTTATGAAAGAAACTGATGAAAGAAATGGTAGCTGCAAAGTAACATCCTTTTTGCTTTTTCTACTTGTCAAATTTATATTTTGTTAAAAATAAAGTGTTAAAAAGAAATTTTGTATAATAGCAAAAAGGAAAAAAGTTACCCAAAGGAAAAGAAGTGAAGGAGTATTTTATATTTTCTTCTAATTTTAGAAAGAGAATCTTGCTTATTAGCAAAAAAGGAAAAAACATTGGCAAATGTGGGTTTCGAACCCACATCTTGGGGAAAAGAGAGGTTTGATCGCCTCTTTATTACCACTTAACCATCAGCTCATTTGTGTATGAAGATTCGCCAAGTAAATATTACTTGTGTTTATTGCATAATCCTAGTACAAATACAGGTTCTACGCAAAAGCTACTGGGTTTGGCCGAACCCTCATTTTTTTTTGTGGTTTGTTTCCCACCCAGTGTTCGGTACCCGCATTGGAGCCCGATTATATTTGGATTCGCGCCGTATAGGGCCCCATTCGTGGGTGAGGGCTCCCTACCAAGGATTTTTCCATACCTAGGGCTCGAACCCGAGACCTCTAATTAAGGGAGGAGCAGCCCTTTTAACATTGTAGCTCCGCTCCTCCCCTGGCTTAACATTTGTTTTGTGCCTGTGTCATAGGTAGTGGCATTGCTTATAATCTAAGGGATCGTTCGGTATGATGGATAAGGAAAAATAGTCCTGCGATAAGAATTTAGTACCACCATATCCCTTGTTTGGTTACTAATTCTGGTATAAGTTATCCCAGGATTAAAAATAGTACTGGGATAAGTTATCCCTGGTAGAGGGTGGAATAACAATCCCAGGACTAGTTATCCTAGGATAAAATAATAAAAATGACAAAAATAGCCCTGAGGTTCGTCAAACCCTTTTTCTACTAAATATTGTGGAGGGTATTTTTGTAAACAAACAACTTGTTCTTAAAAATTATGCAATGCATGTTACTTTTAATACAACAAATCTAACAATCAATAAGAAATAATATCAGATAACTAATTCCAACATAAATAATCCCAGTGATAACTAATCCCAGCTTACTAATCTCATCATAACTTGCCTTCATACCAAACGACCCCTACGTTCTTTCTTTGGTTTGGGTTACCTTTCCTTTTTTGGGTAAATAGTAGAGGAGGTAGTTATTTTGTAAACGACCCCTACGTTCTTTCTTTGGTTTGGGTTACCTTTCCTTTTTTGGGTAAATAGTAGAGGAGGAGGTTATTTTTTTGAGCTTCCTTGTATTGCTGTTACATTTATTTTCCTGGTTAATGTGTTAGTTGCTGTGTTGATTTGATTAGAGCTTTGTTAGGATAAGAGATGTCAAATTTCATGCACTTTTGTGTTATATGAGTTCCATCTGATCAATTTCTCTAAATACCTAAAAGGTGACCGTCAATTTCTCCTACACATTGGCTAAAGAGAGTGTATATAATTAAATATCACAGCCTGTGTGAACCAACTCGATTTGCTTCCTTCAAACGGTAAAGAAAAAATTAAAAGGCGAGCTAATTTTGTGCACTGTTCGGAGGGAAAAATGAGTGATATTATCCTATGTGGTGTCACTCTGCAGAACTTGACGTCCCTGTTATTTATGCAACATTTGTAGGAGAAAGAATCAGATGAGATTGTGTTCAAGGCAATGGGCAGGGCAATCAACAAAACAGTGACAATTGTGGAATTGATTAAGGTAAAAAGTGAACATTTCTCTCAGATAGTTTCTTTTTTGAAACTGGCAACTACGTTTATATGTATATACACATTTATATATATATATATATAGTTTCTGTTGTTCTACGTATTCGATTTCTGATGGAATTTTGGATTTTGGCATGGGGCTTATGCAGAGGAGAATTGTTGGTCTTCACCAAGTAACGTCTATTACATCCACTGATATTACTGATACATGGGAACCCCTTGAAGAAGGCCTCCTCCCGTAAGTGCATATTTGAAGCTTTGGGAATTAAGTTGTGCTGCCATATGTATTGATCTAATTATATACTTAACTGCTCTATTGGCTGCAGTCTCGAGACCACCAGGCATGTCTCGATGATAACAATTTCTCTCTCTAAAAAGGAGCTGGACAAGAATGCTGTGGGGTGAGTATTTTGGTCTTTTAATGGTGTAAATTTTTCTCTCAACCACTGGAGGAGACCAGATTTAGTTATGATTCATTTTTTGAGTCTATTATATAATATTTCTTTCTTAATCTTGAATGCATGTGGTATTAGATCTTCCTACTTTGAAGTACTTCCTCCATCCCATACTGGAGATGGAATTTAAAATGTTGGTTTGATATATTATTGTATTATATTACTAGTGGTGGTAGGAAATAGTGAATAGATAAGTTGTAAAATTGGTTAGGCAGGAGGCTTTACGATCTTTGAAGAGGTTTACACTTGTGAACTCCGCGTTTACTGGGCCAAAGATATTTCTTTCTAAGATCAAATGGTGGTCATATGCAAGATAAATAAAAAAAATGTGGTCATCATGCACAGTGCACAAGTTATAATTTGGTGGGAGCTAATTGGTTTGCAAAACTTGTGCCCTCATGCTTTGCTCTCGCCTGCAGGTACCAGCCACCTTTGCCTGCAGACCAGGTGAAAGTGTCAACAGATTTTGACTATGATGGAGGTTTGTTTTATTTTATAAATGGATGCAAATGCTGGTATCATGTGAAACTTGATGGTATTATTTGCTAATATCTGATTCTTTAGAAGGATCACCTAGTGGTGGACGAAGAGGCCGCGGCGGCAGGGGAAGGGGAAGGTCTAGAGGTTTTTCAGGTACGAATTCTTGTGGAACTTTTTAATAAAGTCGCTGCTGATCATGTAAGGTTAAAGATATAATTCAGCTAACCCCTGCAAACAAATGTTTTGATGCTTTTATTGGTTGGCTGGTTCCCTGAGTGTTTCTTCTTGGATATATGGGATTAGCTCATTGGAATGACCTATTTGTTCAATATTAAGATGGAATAAAAATCCTTTTTACTGTTACCTTTTTCAGATAGAAATTTAAAATCAGAAATCCCCTTTAATGTAAGTTTGTCCTCTTCCTTAACTTAAAAATAGACAGAGAGGAACTATGCTTACATTTCCTTGTAAAGGTCATTTCTTGGGAGATAGATTAGATTTAAGAGTAACCCAGTTAACAAAGTTTAACTAGGGAAAAAGACTTCAGTTAAGAAAGTCTTTCAGCCAAAGAATGAGGAACCCAGTTAACAAAGTTTAACTAGGGAAAAAGACTGGAAGAAAAGATTCGAAGTTTTCAGATCTTCACTAAATGTTATAGCTTGTCTTTCTATTGCAGAATTTATTGTTGTCAATTTGGGCTATTTATTTAATAGCGTATTGCACCAAATGCTTAAATAATATAGGTTGAAGAATGTAAAGGTATAATTTAAACACACCCTTCTCACTTTTTTTGAAAGAAACATAGTTTATATGAGAGGAACCATAACATCTCAACTAAAGCATCTTACTTTGTTGGTGAAAGAATTCTATACATAATACTTTATTATCAAGCCCCTGAGGGGGTGGTCTAGTGCTTCATGAGTTGGAATGACAACTTTGGGGCCCAAGGTTTGATCCCCAGCAGCGTCAACGCTAGGTGAATTCTGCCCTAGTTGAGGCTCACACTTCCCGGCACTGTCCTGATTAAAAATAGCATGTATCGTGATATTGTTCAAATCCACTCCTCAAAGAGAGTGTACACGGTCGTCGCAATAGAATTTACCCAACTATGAGTCGGGGTCGAATCCACAGGTAACAATATAAAGGCGATTTAAACAACTAAGGAATTATCACCAACTAAGCTAAGCCAAACACTTTCAATATTTGATTTTTTGGTTTAACAACTGACAAAGATAAAACTAACTAGAAAGCGGGTAAAATGATCAATGGCCACAAGTATGGATACAAAGGGAATTACGCTCAAGTAACGATCCAATGTATTTCCCGATTTTACAAATAAGAGTGAGTTTATGCTAATTGGATAATGCAACAACAACAACAACAACAACCCAGTGAAATCCCACATCTTGGGGTCTGGGGAGGGTAGAATGTACGCAGACTTTACTCCTACCAAGGTAGGATGGCTGTTTCCGAGAGACCCTCGGCTCAATAGAAGCATAAAAAAGGGAGTCAGATAAGGTTAAAAGATTCAAAACGATATTGTAATGAAATAATGCAAGCGACGCAGTAAAACAGGATAATCAAGGAAGTCAAAGCGATATGGAAATGCAAATAACGAAAGCGGCACAGATAAAATAGAGTAATCAAAGTACAGAAAGTAGCGAATAATAACATAAATCAGAGCACAAGAAATTATAATGCGCTAATGCGCCTACTAATAAGGAAAGATAACGAGACTTATATACTAGCCTTCTACCCTAATGTGGGTCCTCCACACCTTCCTATCTAAGGTCATGTCCGCTAATTGGATAATGATTTCTAAAATTTCATTGCAAGTCTTCCAACCAAATCAATGAATTTCACTCTAAGCTTTTCCAAGCCTTAGAGTGTGATATCAAGCACAATCAATATAATCTCAAGTAACTTTCCTATTCTTAGCTCAAGTTATTAGATGAGGTTTAAAGTCCCAAATTCTTGTTAATTATCAACCTCAATTTTCCTCTTCCGAGCTCAAATCGAAGTAAATGAGCGGGTCTTAGGGTGAGCTAATCCCTTAAGAAACATTAAAGAACAAGATCAACTAAAACAACATTAACTCACTTCATTAGTAATAAAAATCATTTAATACATAAGCAAAACAAGAGTTTCATCCAACACTTTAATCATAGAATATTTCCATAAACAAGATTCAAGTGAAGAAAATAAATACTACACACTTAGATATTCATTACAAAGCAAGGAATCAAAGAAATGGAGAAAAGTTTAAGAAAGTTCTCAACCTAAATCTCCAAATCTTCAACTCCAAAGTGTGTAGTAGGAACCCTAGCCTCCAAGAATTGTGTTTTGTGCCAAAGATATGTTTTACAAAACCCTACAAGAGTATTTATAACATCCCAAAACGGGAACAATTTGCGGACAAAAATACCCCTCTGCGTCTGCCTGCCACTCGCATGTGCTGTTGCGTGTGCAACTTGTCAGTCGCAGGTTGCACCAAACTCTAGCAGGCAGTGCACTTTGAGCAGCTATGTGCAGCACATGCTGCACAGGATGCGATTGGCATGGAGCACCTGCATCTAGTAGGTGCTGCTAGCATGTGCTGCATCCTACTTCTTCAATTTCTCATATCTCTGTCCACGTTTGCTGTAGTACATGCTGCACAGGATGCGGCTAGCATGTAGCACCTGCGTCTAGCGGGTGCTGCTTGTTCTATTTTTGCTCCATTTTGCTCCGTTATGCTCTCCGGACATCTTATCCTGCAAAACGATATAAACACACCAAAAGTGCTTGAAGAGTCACAAAAGCTTAAGGAATTAGCATCGAATATGCCGTAATTTCTCGGCACATCATAACGTCAAAGTAAAATGAGATACGCCAATACTATATATGCTTTTGAAATAATGATCTTGGTTGATGAAAGCCAATTGTAAGCCCTTTCCTCAGAAACAGCTTATGTGTGCGTGTTATTTTTGCTAAGAGGTATATTTCCATTGAGTGAAGTTGTGTGCTCAATTTTATAAATTGGAACAATTCATTCTGAATGCTTGAATGAAATGTAGTCTTGTTTGAGATGGGTGCTGATAAAATGTTGTCTTAAGGGTTCTTCGTGCATTTGGACTTCCATGTGATGTTTTGAATTTCCAGATACTTGTGCTTAATGCCACTGAGGTTTGAATGAATGACATGTACAACGAATAGTCTCTATTGTTTTCTTTCACCATATTCTTCAATGCACCTACCTGTATGTTGAGAATGATGAAAGAGAAGAGGGTTGCTCTCTGTCAATGTGTAATTGGCTGATTTTACAGAATGTGAGTATAAGTAGTTATTGTTCATAACATGCTGGTTGCTACCTTATCCAGGAAATGGATATATGGCGGCTGAGTATGATGATGGTGGGTATGATCGCAATCGGGGCTATGGTGGTAGGGGTAGGGGTCGAGGCAGAGGTCGTAACTTCCGTGGCCGTGGAAGGGGAGGGTACAATGGTCCTCAGGATGCCCAGCAAGATGGTGGCTTCTACAATCAGGAAGCACCGCCCATGCAGGGACGAGGTAGTGTTTTTCTGCCTTTCCATAGTTTACATTTGTTCTATGGTTTATTCTGCATATTTATGGGGTCTCTGCTATTCATGACCAAGTGCCCTTCCTTTCCCTTCCAAATTTAATCACCTTTTTGATGTGAGAGTTTCCCTGCACCAGAGGGGCATTGTATCTGGATTGCTTCATGCTGTGAACATAAATAGTTTCTTGAAGATCCATGCTGGAATAGCATTCAATGCATGCCTTGGAGCTTTTTCGGTTCATGATTGAGAAGATGCATGTCCTAATAGTAGACATTATGTTACTCGAATAACTGCTGATAGAATAATTGCTAGTTATCTAAATGAACTTGATATCTGTAGCTAAGATTTTTACTTCTGTTGTAGGCCGTGGCCGTGGAAGGGGAACTCGTGGTAGGGGACGTGGATTCAGATCTAATGGGCCGATCCAAGGCGGTGGTGCTTAATTGATCAAACTTGAAGAATACAGAGATTATGTGCTATGAGTGCCTGCTCCATGTTCAATGTTTTTCATTCCTCAGTTATTTGTGTTAACAGTAGGTTATCAATCTGTAATCAGAGTAGACTAATTATAGATTTCGTGACCGCCTTATGTGGTGAGTTTTTTTTCGTTTTTTTCTTGATATCTTCTATCTTCTTTCTGCTAGATTAGGTGGTTCAAGTGTAATTTCGTTAGTGAGCAGCACATTCTTTGATTTGTCTTTGTTGACATGTTCAGTGTTGACCTTGTTCGTAAATTTGCCTCGTTTTTATTTGGCAGAATACTCCAATTACTTATTTTCTGCTGCATTTCATGCTTAATTAGCAATTGAAATAGGTCTTCTGCTTTTACAATGAAGTTGAGTTATTACAGATTGTTGAATGGTTCTTATCAAACAGTGGAATATGACATACAGTGTGGGACGGCGAAGGGGGCTTCTCACCTTCTTAAAAGTACTTGTGATCGTCAGTCCCTTTCGTAGAAGTGACGAGTCGGTGTCTGTTGAACGTGTGAAAACAGTTCCTGATGTTGATTTGAATTGAGCCAGAGTTTCCCCGCTCCTGTTTGATCTGTCTTAGGAAGCTCTGATCGTAAATGGATACAATTGTCATCGGGATTGCCTCTTTCATGAACCTTTCTATAGGTAAAATTATTGTGAGTTATCTAAATTGTGACTATTATTTCGTTCTTCATAAAAACAAGTGGAGCCCATTTTTGCTGTGTGTGTGGATAGGAAAAGGCACTCCTGCCCTTGTTTCCCGAGTTATAGTGCTTCCCTTAGCACATTCGTTTTGGTTCTTGAGAACGGTTGCCACTTTTATCTTGGACGATGGGTCTACATTCATCTGTGTAAAAAATGTATGATTATGGGGCATGATTTCGAGTGGCTCAAAGGTTTTGCATTAGTTAGTGCTCCGTAATTTTTTGTTTGTCACTTGAATTTATCGCAAGAGCATAAAGTTCTTGTTTCAAATTACAGACTTGATAAAAACAACAGGAGCAAAAGCAAAGAGCATGAATTCAGAAGGATAAAATTGTTCTGTAGAAGTTACTATCATATTACTTTACTTTATATAAAATTGCCCTCACAGGGCCAACTTGGTAATTTTGTTTTTTAATGCTATGAAGTTGGACACGTGTTGTAGGTGAGCTTTGCCAAGGATTTTGCTGGTTATGGAAAAATACAATATATGGGTCCCACTATCATATGGTATCTTTAGTTGTCAATTTTCACATTTACGCATGTAAACTTTTTCTATTCATCTTACAATTTTGGTAAGATTGTTTATTTTTAATATGTTCTTTAGGTAATCGCTTGCTGAAAAGCCTAACTACTATTACTACCATTATTATGGTTTAACTAAAGCAATCTAAGACTCGAGGTTATGACCAACTGTGTCCGAGTATTAACAGAAGTTCAATGAAGAGGCTTAATACCTAGATGAACCCTTAAACTTGACATGTTTTGTAAGATAGGCATATAAACTTATAAGGTGACCAGATAGACACTTAAACTTACTCAAAGTGTATTTTTCAAGTTT
The DNA here is from genome assembly GCF_019175385.1 of Lycium barbarum. Taxonomy (NCBI): domain Eukaryota; kingdom Viridiplantae; phylum Streptophyta; class Magnoliopsida; order Solanales; family Solanaceae; genus Lycium; species Lycium barbarum. The sequence continues at coordinate 151,343,604 of NC_083338.1, read as the reverse complement.
TTCAGTTGTTTTGAAAACAAAAACTATATTTTTCAAACACTCACAATTTTCATTGCCAAACAAGCCCTAAATATATCACAAAATATTTTTTTAAAAATGCAAAAATAAGGCAAACGCATATACATGAGACTATAAATGTGCACTTAAACCAATAAATACTCGCTAATCGCAATTTTGCAGCTTTCGATTAACTAGAATTTTTTTTTACACTTGAATAATTAAAAAACAATAACTTTAACCAATAAAATTCCTTAAAAAAAGAAATTTCTAAGTTCAGTATTTCAAGTGTAAAAGAAATTTCAAATTAAGAAAACTGTAAAGCCGAGAAGAAAATCCTTAAAAAAAAGAAATTTCTTAATTTGAAATTTCTTTTTTTAAGGATTTTTATTGGTTAAAGTTATTGTTTTTTAATTATTCAAGTGTAAAAAAAAACCGAGTTACTTGAAAGCTGCAAAATTGCGATTAGCGAGTATTTATTGGTTTAAGTGCACATTTATAGTCTCATGTATATGCGTTTGCCTTATTTTTGCATTTAAAAAAAAATATTTTGTGATATATTTAGGGCTTGTTTGGCCATGAAAATTGTGAGTGTTTGAAAAATATAGTTTTTGTTTTCAAAACAACTGAAAAACTTGAAAAATACACTTTGAGTAAGTTTAAGTGTCTATCTGGTCACCTTATAAGTTTATATGCCTATCTTACAAAACATGCCAAGTTTAAGGGTCCATCTGGGTATTAAGCCAAGAAATTTGCCTTTATAATTTTTTTTTTTAATGGTTTTCCACGTGGTGTACGGTATCCATATTGGAGTCCGATTATATTTGGATTCATGCAGGGTGAGGCCCATTACTGAATGAAGCACTCCCTACCAAGAATTTCTCTGTACTCAAGGCTCGAACCCAAAACGTCTAGTTGAGGAGGTAATATTGCTCAATTCTAAAAAAGAATCTAATAAATAGCATAACTCAATAAATAATACTTTGTATTTTTTTAATGTACATGAAAAAGCCAAAATAATAATTAAAAGGGAATGGAGAAGGTATTTTCTGAACCGGCGTAAAATAAGCATAAAGGTAAAATGAACCGGAAGGGGTACTTTATTAATGTGCTTTAATTATTATTAATTAATATCCTTATAATATCATTACAAGGTAAGTTTGTGTAAAGTCCCCTAAACCGAGGTTACAAATATTGTCGTATAAATTTGAAGCCATTTAAATTTGTTGTTGTATCGGATGAAAAAATGACTTTTGTAATAGTTTTTGCCACATGAAATTATGAGTGAAATTAAAATTTAATAAATATCAAAATAGATTTATTTCTACCTAAAACTAAGAAATTATATGCTCACAGATTCATAAAAATGCCAATGTTAAATTTTAAATCATGTTATTTTATAAAATATTTGATTACTTGCGGTCTTTTGATATTTTTTAAATTTTTCATCCAAAATTCCTTCATCATAAATAATTTCTTAATTTAAAATTATTCAATTATAATTAAGAACTTTAATAATTATGAAGGCTTATTAATAAGACATGTTTAACGTGCCATAAAAATTATACTTTTTTATTTAAAATTATTATTTTTATATCACGAACCTCGTGAAAACTAGTATAAGGGAGAATCTCTAACTTTTGTAGTCCTCACATGATTTTTTTTGTGCATTTTAATTGATGCCTTAATTACAAATATACCCCTCTACTTTATTTTATTAGCCAACTTTATCCTCCGTTAGTGAAAGTGAGTATTATACTCCTGCCGTCAACAAAGTTTACACATGTACCCCTATTTGGATGGAAAACCCCAAAACAAATTAAATTATCCGATTTTAAAAAAATTACCCAATTCCTTCCATGATCTGACCCAGCCCCAATTTCATCTTCTTCTCCCAGGAGAATGCTCAAACAAATTGAGCCAATCTCCTTCGATTCTCAATCAATTACAAATGAGCTCAAATTTGAAATGCAAATTCTTCAAAATTCAATCAATTATCAAATGCTACTTAGACAATACAACGTCTCATTGTTTCAGCTTAGAATGGTACCCAGAGCAATAATTGTTTATCAGTTTGCTGGTGAGAAAAGGCCATAAATAGTCCCTTATCTATGGGAGTAGGTCTAAAATGGTCCCTTAACTATACACTTACCGGTTTTAGTCCTTTAACTATCCAAAAACTTATCAAATTTAGTCTCCATCTATTTTTGTATACAAACAGCGTACAAACTCATAAACTTTCGTGAGATTAATCGTTAAACCATTTCTTAGACCTATATTTCTCTCTCCCTGCTTCTTTTTCCTCAAGTTCCACTTGTTAAAAAAAGAAAAAGAAAAAAAAGAGCATTCTGGCACTGGTGTCGCTCTCGAGTCTCTAAAATTCGAAAAGACAAACTCAGGCACAAAAATTCTGTAACCATTTTTCTCAAACACTACTAAAAAACTGGTAAAAATCGACGGAAAAAAACCGATGGAAAAAACTGACGGAAAGACCGACGGATTCCGTCTGTTTTTCAATAATTTTTTAAAATCTATTTTTTAAGAAAACCGATAGACTGTGTCGGTTATTTTTTGCACAAAAATGCACAAAAATATATAATTATTTTTTATATTATTTTCATAAAAAAACAACGGAGACGGACTCTATCGGTTTTTAGAGTTAAAAAACAGTACAAATTAAATCAATGTAAGTATATGAACAAAAAATATTAGTGGTCTAGTGGTAAAGCCTTTTAATGCCAAGGAACATACCCGAGTTCGATTTCAAGTTCCTACATTTCATTCTTTAATTTTCAAAAAAAAAAAAAAGACGTGAGACTGTCGTTTTTTTTTTTTTTTTTTTTTAACAAAACCGGCGGACTGGGTCGGTTTTCCATCAGTTTAAACCGACGCAGTCCGTCGGTTACGAAACGGGAGAGAGAACTTGAGGAAAAAAGTTGAGGTTAAAGAATGAACTTGAGGAAAAAGAAGCAGGGAGAGAGAAATATACGTCTGAGGAATGGTTTAACGATTAATCTCACGAAGGTTTATGAGTTTGTACGCAGTTTGTATAAAAAAATAGACGAAGATCAAATTTGATAAGTTTTTGAATAGTTAAAGGACGAAGACCATTTTAGACCTACTCTCATATTTCATAATTGATTACTAATAAACTTCCAACAACAGCTCAGAGAATAACAAATAGGGGACTAAACCCCATGATTTCCATGTTTGTTAAAGAAAGTTGTGAATAACACTTCAATCCCTGCACTGGAAAGAGATTGTTTTTTTTTTCTTTGGAACCCCACCACAATCTAATACCGTATTTGTAAGATTGCAACCCACATCACAGTCACGCAAATACTCAAAAAAAAAAAAAAAAAAAAAAAAACGAAAACGAAAAAGAAAACACAACCACCCAGTACTCAAGTTAGTAAAAGAAGCACCCAATAACTAAAATAAAATTGATCAAATTCACAAATTGAGATTTGTTCACTAAATTTTAAGGAAGTTGCATCTCAAATTTGAGTTCATTTGATTGAGAATTGAAGGAGATTGACTCAATGTTTTTGAGCATTCTTCTGGGAGAAGAAGATGAAATCTGGTCGGGGTCGGGTCGTGGAAGGACTTGGATAATTTTTTTAAAATCGGATAACTTAATTTGATTTGGGTTTTACATCCAAATAGGGGTATAGTTGTAAACTTTGTTGACGGCAGGAGTATATTGTTCACTTTCGCTAACAGAAGATAAAGTTGGCTAGTTAAATAAAGTAGAGGCGTATATTTGACCATTTCCCTCCCTTTTAATGCTACAAGCAGTGATGATGTGGAAATGTGATAGTGACACTACAAAAATCTATTTATTCACTTAAATTTAAAATTGATCCAGAAGATTGTTGTTTTTCTTTTATGTGGAAATGATTATTAAACTTGTTTTAAATTAATTTTTTCCTATAAAACTTATTATAGACAATTAAAACAATTATTGTGACATTCACTTTCTACCTTAGTACATGCTTAATTATTAAATTAAAAATTATTTTTTATATATAGCTAAAAATATTTGAAAAAGGTAATTAAAAAAATACTGTTTAGCTCTCCAAATAATGAAAGTACGAAATAATCGCAAACGAGAGTCATCTATTGGATATTGAAATATTTTACAAAAGAGAAGATAATCAACGTTTTATATAATTTAGGACAAATGGTTAATTAAACACGAAATACAAAACTACATACACGTTTAAGAAATTACAATATAGATTTCTTTAAAAAAAACTAAATTAAGAAAAATACATCATTGCTTAACATGCTTTTTTTGAGGAAAGGAAAGATTAAAGAAGAAAATAATCTATATATAATATAAAGCTAGACATAGACAAGGTGATGTGGCATCTCTCTGTGATTACCATTCCTATTTATCTTTTTTCTCATTTTTTTTGCTTTTAATTAACTGTTTTGCTCAAAATTTAATATATTTATGTGGTTATAATAGAATTTAATATTTACCCTATAATTACTAAATTAATATCAATAAAGGCAACGACTAATTAAGAAGTTAATAAAGAAAAACAAAGAACTTTTCCACTCCCCTATAATTATAAAACTAATATCTATAAAGGCAATGACTAATTATGAAGTTAATGAAGAAAAACAAAAAACTTTCCCACCACCCACGTCTAATACTTCACTTACTCCTCTTTACTCCTCCCCTGTAATTAATTGTGATTAATTTGGAGTAAAATTTTGTTATTAAAAGCAAAATACTTCACGTCTAAGATTATTAATTGCTGAATTTTTTTTTCTTTGTTAGCATTTAAATAGTTTAGCTTGTGTTAGTTTTAAAAGTGCCCAAACTTACGAATTTGTAAATCACAATCGGTTATCCCCATAATCGTCTTCAAACTAAATTCAGGTGAGAAATATCTTTACATTTCTCTCCGAATTATTTTTGTCAGTTTGTTTCTTTAAAATTGATTTAATTTTTCTTACCAACTTAATTATGATTAAAAAAAATAGAAATTCTGATCTATTTGGAAAATTAATTGCTGAAGCTTTTTGCTCCTATCTTTTTGTGTTTTTCTGTTAATTATATATTGTCGATATGTAAAATACTTATATGTAAGGTGTTTTTGTTATACAAAATTACATTTTAGTTGGATGATTGCTTTTGTCTTCTTTTTTTTTTTCCTGAAGGAAAGATAACGGTTGGGTGTTTTTTGCTTAATGCACTATTTTACCTTTCAGTAGCATTAGTAATTATATATACAACACTTTTTGAGGGATCTTTCTTTCTGTTCATGCTCACGCACAAAAGGGATTAGCAGAGAACAAGCAAGGAATTCTGGGCACAAAGATAAAAGCTTCCTAAAACTTATAAGTTATTTAGTGGGTACTGGTTTACACAAATCACTTCCGCTTCAAATGAATGTTTTTTTTTTTTTTGGGGGGGGGGGGGGGGGGGGCTAAAAAGTAGTGGTATGCCGATGATTATTGAGCTTTCTCTTTTAATTTTTTCTCCTCATGACCGTTAAACTTTTGATTTTTCATTTTATGGTGTAGACTTTTAGAGTATCGATCATCAGAGGCATATAAAAAAAAAACACTATGGATATGTTTAAAAAGGAAAGTTAGAAGATTCAGGTCTTTGATTATCTTAAAAGCTTAAATTAGACATAATTTGACCATTTCTCTTATTTGAGGATGTTGTCACTATTCGCATGAACTATTTTAGAGAGTGCAATAAACATAGAAATCGAAAATTCATAGGTGTAAATCTCTATTATATATCTTATTGCTTTAGTTATCATGCTCAGACAACGTTTATATTTTTAGATATGTATGAAATCTTTTTTGTTAAATTGTGAAACTTTTAGTATATTTAATCAAGAAGTTACATGTATATATCTTATAAAGGCATACATAATTGAATCTTTTAATTTACAAGTTGAATGGAGGGGGTACATGTAATTTGATTCCTCTTGGCTATATCATTCTTTTCGTTAATAAATTTATTTGTTTTAATATATTTATTAAACATAAATTAATCTTCATGCATTCTAACTGAAAGTATATTGTATATATGATCAATTTTTTTTGTAAAATCTAAAAATATAGATTGACATAAGAGTATTATTTTTACTTGTAGAATTCCTTCACAAAATATATTTAAAAAGGAGCAATCAATCTTGAGATTACATTTGTATTAAGGAACAACTAATAGTATTACTATTGATGTATTGGTGTGGAGAGATAAAAATTTATAAAGATAATTATTTAGTCATATTTTATTTTTTAATAGCCATGCGAAGTGCGGATACATTCACTAGTTACTACTATATTTAAGTGAGAGTCTCCAACTTTTGTAGTCCTCACGTGAATTATTTTTATCCATTTTACCCTTAATTGATGCTTTAATTACATTGCAAGTTCTCACCAATTTTGGTAAATTTGAATAATTATATGGGCTTTTTTAATGTTACAAGGAGTGAAGTTGTGGAAAAGGTGATAGTGACACTACAAAAAATCTATTTATTCAGCCAAATTTAAAATTGATCCAAAAGTTTGCTGTCCTTCTTTTATGTGGAAATGATGATTAAACTTGTTTCAAATTATTTTTTTCCTATAAAATTTATTCTAGACAAGTAAAAAATTATCATAACATTCTCTTTCTACCTTAGTACATTCTTAATTATTAAATTAAAAATTATATTTTATATATAGCTAAAAATATTTTTTAAAAAAAATTAAAAAATTACATTTTAGCTCTCCAAATAATGAAAATACTAAATAATTGCAAACGACAGTGATTTTTGGATATTGGAATATTTTACAAAAGAGGAGATAATCAGTGTTTTATATAATTTAGGACAAATGGTTAGTTAAACACGAAATACTAAATCTATTATATACGTTTAAGAAATTACAATATAAATTTCTTTAAAAATAAAATAAATTAAGAAAAAAATAGAAAATACATCATTTCTTAACATGCTTTTTTTAAGGAAAGGAAAAAGATGAAAGTAAGAATAACAAATAATTTCATTAGCTTTTCAATTTCTTTTGTATGATTTAATTTGAAGGAACATCTACAAAAACATTTCGTTATATCAAGATTTTTATTTATTTAATTTTAAATGCTATCTTTATTAATAAGTTAACTTCATGATGTCAGATACAACAATTTATAGCATCAAATATTTTTTATATTACTTGAATACTGTAAATATTTTATGTTTTTTCAAAAATGGGTTAGCCAATATAAGTTTAACTGAGAAAAAAATAATTAAGTAATCCAACATAAGGCAAAACTCAATTTGAATCATTAACGACTTTGACCCCTAAATTTCAGTATAATAAAAAGGTGAAGAATATTAGTGCAGGCATTTGTTTGTAAAAATGAAGTCTAAATATACTTTATGAAAAATGTTATTTTCTAACTTACAAAAACTTTTATATGATTTAATATTTTAGAAACATTAAGAAAGTTGTCGAACTGCCTCAACAAAACAAAAAGTAAGAGTAGCAAAAATACACACAAAAAAGGTTGTAAATATAAAATTCTAATGTAGTTTGGGCCCGAACTTAGCACGGGCCAAATAACACTAGTATGTAAATAAAAAAAGAGAATATGGCAGGGCTATAATCTGGTGAGCATTTCATATTTGGTTTGGCACAAGTAATGAAAAAATGATTTACCTTTTTCTAAGAATTTCTTAATACTGTGATTATAGCATATAAACCAATGGGTTCGGCTTACAACGTAGTCATACAACGAAAACACAAAATAATCAGCAGGAGCGTGAGCTATTGAAATGAAGATCTTATCAATTAACGGCAAAGTACAACAATGACTACATCTCAGTTCAAACTAAGTTGAGATCGGACATGTAAATCTTACTGTCCATGCGGCTCCACTTAAACTCAGGGGCGGAGCTAGCCCTTCGGGTGTGGTTCGGCCGAACTCATTAGTTTTTGTTCGAATCATATATTTGTATTAAATTTTTTGACAAATATGTATAAATTATTAATTAAGAAGCCAATAGCTTTAAAGAATTATAACCCCGAACCCTCAAACTTCGAATCCTGGCTCCGCCTCTGCTTAAACTTCGCTCAACCCAATACTATATACACTTAATTTCTCTAGCACCGGAAGTTCTCTGTAATTTATACTGACATATAAATCCTTACCGAGCCTAGGAAACTTCTATTCAGAGGCGGAGCTAATATTACTGTATATGGGTTTACTGATATCCAATTACTTTTGCAAAGATGCCACTATATAATAAGAAATTTATTAAATATTTATAAATATTTAATTGTGAACCTAGTTATTATGTGTATTAACTTGAAATCATTATAGAAACTCATAAATTAGTAAACGTTTTAATACCGGATGATGTAAAAGTGACGATTAAAAAAACGAGAATCATAACGCATAAATTAACTAGAAAATACATAAGTAGATGAAAATCTAAAAGCTCTAAAGAAGTCATACAATTAAGTAGCCTTTGTTTTTGCCATTTTTTCAAGGAAAGAATAATCTTGGAGTTGTAAATTGATAGACCAGTCAATTGCGGTGCCCTTCTTTTTCTTTTTACATCCTCTTTTTATGCAGATTGTCTCCTTGACATTCTTCGATAAGAGCTTCAATTTTGATTGTTCAAGTAAGTTTATAAGCTATTTGCATATTACTATATTATTTGAAAAATTGGAAACAATCATTTCTGAACAGATCATCAGCCTTGAACCATTCAAAGTTCTTACTTGACTGAATTATAATAGTACCCCTTCAATCCATAATACTCACTTTCGTTGCAATTTATATATATATATATATATATATATATATATATATATATATATATATATATGATAGTGTTTGACTGATCATAGAATTTAAGAAAGAAAGACAAACAGACTTTTAAAATTTGTGGTCTTAATAAATAATAGTCATGTGACTATAAACTATTTTATTAAGGTAAATGAGAAGTTTATAGTTAAACGGTTTCTAAATAAGTATGACATTTTTGTCGATAGACTAAAAATGAACTATGATATATAAATTGAGACGGAGCATGAATTAATCATTTTTACAAATAATTTAAAAATTTAACATTTTAGAAAAACAAAATAGAAGTCATGTATACTAATCTTTGTTTTGAATTTATCCAAATCCTTTTATTAGTGGATTAGTAATTAAGTGAAATATTTAAAGAGAGACAACTATAGTTTAGAAGTAGTCTTATGAACAAGGTTATTGAATAGGATATATTTTTAAAAATTGTGTAAATTGTTTAACAGACGGACAATATGGACTTGAAATATTATAGTATTGGTTGTTAGACGTGATTTTCTACAGCCAAGGTCCCTAGTGTACGTGTCTACATACTGTTTGTCCCGTTTGACAATTTATTATCACAAACCATATGGTAGGTATTTTTCTCCGACAAAAGGATAAAAAGGAGAACCATAATATTTTATGGTAGGTATTCGAAAGAGTGGACTCTTCAGCCAGCTATGTTTCGCTTGACATGCGAAAGTTTGTGATGGGACGAATAAATTTTTTTTATTTTTAATTAGAAATTTTGAATTTGAGCTTTAAATATGAGAATTTTTTAATTAAAAGTTTTTTTTTTTAATGAGTCTTATGCGATGCGAATCTGAATTAATTTAAATACTATAATACAAGTATGAAACACCAAATAAAATGCTAAAAGAAAAACTATGTTTGCTTGACGGTGGAGACAACGATCACATGGGAAGTTTCATGGATTTTCAAGATTGGAACACATTAAACACAGCCTTTTTTTTTCCTTGATAGCATTTTTCTATTGTTAAAGTCTAAAGACCAAAAATAAAGACATGTTTCTACTTTTTCTCCACACACGCCGTTAATTAAGGCATAATTTGGTGTAAATGAGGAAAGACTTATTGATCAACCAACCTTATCAACAAAGAATCAAATTAACAAACTTTGATTAAATGGAAATGCTTTCACATTTGTGGTAGAAAAGATAATACTGAAGAGTCATACTGAATCACTTGCAGAGATAATCAAGAATAGGTTTACCTCTACTTAATATTAGTGACGGAGTCAAGATTTTCTCTAAAACGATTCAAAATATAAGAAAGTAAACACATAAGAAGTCACATAATTCAACTTCAACTATACAAACATACATATATATAAAATGTTTTGACAAATTAAAGGGGTTCGATGAACCTTTTGCGCCCCTAGCTATCTTCGTCCGTGATGGCCACGAGTAGAGGCGGACCTACGTGGAAGTGCACTCCCACCCTTCAGAAAAAAATATTTTTATATGTGTGTATATACCTTGAGAAATTAGTATATATTTAATTCTGCACTCTAACAAACGAAAATATCTTTGGGGCACGTTGATTGCAACTGCTGCTTCCCTTACATGTCACCCCGGATCGAACCCGAATGTTACTTTTAATTATTTTTTGAGTCTATTTTTAGGAAAACAATAAGCGTTAAATGAGCTCGCCCAGATTCGAACCTGCACTGTCACCACATGTTGCAGAGCCTTAGCCACTGAGCTATCTATATCATTTGCTTCACTGTGTTAAATTTTATTTATTACACATATTTGACCTATATACTTGTATTTTCGTCACTGCTACGCTATTAGTGACCGGTCAGACACAGTCGTCATTAAAATATTTGTTGGAATTTATGTTAAGATAATAGTGCCCCGCCGTCTTAAAATCCTGGATCCACCTGTGGCCACGAGAAGTGAACTAACCTTGGCATTTTGCTTTAATTAGGTTAATTTCACGTATGATTACTGAACTTAATTTATTATAACAGTAAAATTACGGAATTGTTTTTTCAACTCTCACGTATATGATATCTCAAAAGGTGGGATATACATGAATCTTACCGTCCAAGAGGGTAGATTTGCAGGAAATGTTATCAAGATGGATCATAGTATAATTGTCGTTTATGTTATAAAATATATTTATATCTGACAATCTAAAAGGAATTAGCACCCTAGGTTATAAGCATAATGCAGAATTATTATTAGTTTATTATATCTAGTTGGACCATGAAGACACGTAATTAAGAAAAATGCCTAAAAACACAAACATGTGCATTACACATGAGAATGATAGAGACAGATGCATGTAATGTCAAAGCAAGGCCATGTGAGGTTGCAATTTAATTAAAATTGACAGAAAATATATTTATATTATATATCCAAACGGAACAATAAATAAATTAGTATTTATTGTTGCATAAACAATCAAGAAACCGTATTGGGAATAAATGATGAAATTGTAACAAAATTTGAGATGTGATTTTGATCTACATCCGATTCTCTGATGGGAAAACCATGTGGCTAGGAGAATAGGTTTGATATATTAGAACATGGGAATAATTGAATAAGATCGTGACATTTTTCAGTAGATCCATCTGGAGGATCGACATGGCTGCATGTCATTTAAGGGGTAGTTTTGATTTACACTTACGTGTCCAATGAAAAGTAGAATAAGCCACCCATTAACCTCATTATTATTGTCTGTGCCCTTTCCGTCAAACTCAAATCCAAATTTGTGAGCAATTTGGCCTTTTCATCCTTTTGCTTATCTATCAAGAACCAGATCTTAATTACGTAACAAGCAATTCTCTCCATAAACTGTTGAAACCATACTTATCATGTAACTCTCTCTACTATTATATATGAATTATGTGACTACGGTGTTAATTAATTAAAAATTTCTTCTATCTTTCATTTGTCGAAGGTACCAAAAATGGCCAGATTCCGTTTCCGTGTTGGACCGATAGTATTAAATTAGAAGTGTAACCAATCATAACCGATTTATCCAAGCTTATTTTTTTCAATACGTGTTTATTTAAAAAAAGAATGTTTTTGGCCAAGCTTTTGAGAGAAAATAAGTACTTCTGGTCTCTGGGAGTAGCAGAAACAGTTTTTCATAAGCTAAATAAAATAGCACTGCCTAAAAGCACTTTTGAGAAAAATACATTTAGAAACATTTTTTAAAATTAATTGGCCAAACGCAAACTGCTTTTCGCCAAATATTTTTTTTATAAGTACTTTTCAAAATAAGCTGATTTTAGAAGCTTAGCCAAACAAGCTTTAATCATGTAAATAAGACTAAGAAAAATATGACAAGGATCACCGTATTAATTTACCAATTTCAAATATTTGCTTATCAAATTTTATTTTAAAGTCAACTGGAATTCTTTTAACCCAATTTAATCAATTACTAGAGCAAATGAGAAATTGATTACTTATAAATGACTTTCATTAGAAATAAAATAGCCTACAAACTTAAAAACCTTATAAACTATAAACACATTTATCTGAAAGCTAGACTTTTTAATTTGACGATTTGTGAAAATTATAATGAATTATGCACATAATAGTACTAATATGAAAATCAAAATGATTAGTTCAAAAATATAATAAGAAAACACACTTTTTTATTAATTCAAAATTAAATATGCTCAATGAAATATCACATGCGCGAAAACTAAAGTTATCAATAACCCAAAGGGTTTCAAAGTGAAATTATCCCTTATAAGGACGGAGCCGGTAGTTATGAGTTCTTGTATTAACCCTACATTTATATTAAATTTCTTATTTAATATGTATTACTCATAATCTATTCAAAACTCAGTAAATAAAAAACAAAATATAATTCAGAACCCATAAATTAAAGATCGTGACTCTTAATACCTTACCCTTTAAAAATAAATGTGGTGTCTTTGTTTTCTTCCCACCCAATTTGCTGTATCACATGTGAGGTTGGTTGTATTAAATAGCCCAACTCTCTATATAAGTAGTATCAGCTACTTTTCTTGGCTTAGCCATAATTTCTACAACAGATAGCGTTTCCAGTTCCTCAAATCTTCACCAATCTCAGTTCTTCTTCTTCTTCCTCTTCTTTTTCTTCTGCTACTTTTCTTAAGAAAATGGCCAATATTGGCATTTTAGCATTGTGTTTCATAGTTGGTTTTTGCAACATTTTATTGAGTGCAAATGCTTTCAGAGCTTCTGGATTGATGAGTGCTCATGCTACTTTCTATGGTGGATCTGATGCTTCTGGCACAATGGGTAAGTACAGAATTATAATAGTCTGTTTTATTTCACTTTCTTTTTTAGTAGGCGTTTGGACCTGCGATTTGAAACTATGGTTTGAAATCAGCATTTGGACATGCGATTTCATCTCATGGTTTCAAACCATGGGATGAAATTCCAAATCATCCAAATAGACATGATTTGGGGTTTCAAACAATGTCACCTTAGTCTATTACGAAAATACCTATATGTTTTGACTTTTGATATTTGGATACTCCTTTATCTTTTAAACATTCTATTTTATCCTCAGTAGTGACATGCTCTTATCGTTATAGAAATGTCATATGGTACATCTAAGACCACAAGTACTAAGGTACTTTTGGTATATTCTAAAAAAAATATTTTTTATTAAATTTCATATCCAAATCAAATACCGACGTATAAAATGAGCAATTAGTGAAAATGACATCAATCTTGATTATTAACAAGTGATACGATTTGTCTTTATTTTTTTTAGAACTTTATTTCCAGTTAACTAGCGCCATAGAAAATGGGAGAGCAGTGAAAAAGACATGAACCTTGATAAGATTTGTTTCTCAAATGGGAAAATACCGTAAAAGTCTTTATTTTGTTAAATTTTTTATCCAATCAAATATTGTCATATAAAATGATTGAATGGTGAAAACGACCCGAATCTTGATTATTAACAAATGATACTACTATATGTTTCCAAAATGAGATATGCCCTAATTCTTTTTATTTTTTTCTAAAAGCTCACGTCTAGATGTCGCTATAAAAAATGAGAGAGTAATTATAAAAATGACCTAAATTTTTATTATTGACAAAGCATATGTCGTTTTTCTTCTTATGTGGGACAGGGGGTGCTTGTGGCTATGGAAACTTGTACTCAACAGGATATGGTACAAACACTGCTGCATTGAGTACTGCATTGTTCAACGATGGAGCATCATGTGGCCAATGTTACAAAATCATGTGTGATTACAATCAAGACCCTAAATGGTGCATAAAGGGGACATCTATTACAATTACAGCCACAAATTTTTGCCCTCCAAACTTTGCACTTCCTAGCAACAATGGTGGATGGTGCAATCCCCCAAGGCCCCATTTTGACATGGCTCAACCTGCTTGGGAACACATTGGTATTTACAGAGGTGGCATTGTTCCAGTCCTCTACCAAAGGTATTTTTCTTATTATAATTTAAGGTTGTCGAATTATCTGATAAAGATATGATTTGTCATATCTATTTCAGTTTGAATGAATTAATCTGGGCATATATTCATGGGCAAGTCAAGCTAAGCATATCTCAAGTTAGTCTGTCTAAAAGACGGGACTAATTTAGATAGCCTATGTAGCTCAAATTAATCCATAAGAAATTGTACAGAAACATATAATTGTTCTTTGTAGATTGGCTGGTTAATATAGTAGTGAACTAGTGATAAACAAACAATTTGATTTGGTAGTGAGATAAGTGATAAGAGAATAATAAACAAATAAAAATAATTTTGAGTTGGCTGTGTTAGATTTCGTTGGGCCATTTGCATAAATGACCCTTTTTTACGGCTATTTAAATTTTTTTCCCTATTAGCCTAGTGGGCCATATTTTGTCTACAAAAAGGAGGATATATCCAACTACTTTTAAAGACAAAATTTAATCCAATAGACACATAATTAATAGGCAGCCTCAAAAGGGGCTATAAGTGTAAATACTTTACTATCATTCATTATTTAGCCCAACTTAGCTTGCTTATCTTGATCCAAAAAACTGGACGGATGGATTGTGGCTCAACTCATTTTAATGTATACAGATTTAGTTCGAACCACCTATTTTGTAGTAATGTTTTTGAAACCACCTATTTTGTAGTAATGTTTTTGAAACCACCTATTTTGTAGTAATGTTTACTTATAGTAATATAACACGTGAAATTACGTATAGTATAAGAATTCTGTACGCTAAAATGTGTGTTGGCTTAGAATATGCACAAATTCTTAGCAATTTGACTTGAAATTTGGGTGTTTGCAGGATTCCATGTGTGAAAAAAGGTGGAGTTAGATTCACAATCCATGGAAGGAACTACTTTGAGCTATTGATGATAAGCAATGTAGGAGGGGCTGGATCAGTACAATCTGTGCAAATTAAAGGCTCAAGAACAAACTGGATGGCAATGTCTAGAAACTGGGGGGCCAATTGGCAATCCAATGCATTTCTCAATGGACAGTCCTTGTCTTTTAAGGTCACTACCTCTGATGGTGTCACTAAAACATTCTTAAATGCTGTCCCATCCAGCTGGCAATTTGGGCAAACATATTCAACCTCTCTTAACTTCTAATTAAAAAAGTTTGAAAAGTTCGAGTCCGGAATTTAAAGTTTGTGAGTTTACACGTGTTGGGCTGCGGCGCGCTTACTGTTTTACTGAAAGCAGCCCGCCCCTTTCCCGTTTTATTTGATATTCGAAATATACTGGCCCGATTGTTGGTGGAATCTTGATTTTTGCAAAAGCGTAAAGCCCATGAACTCTAGTCCAAAGCTGCTGAAAAACATAAACATGTTCAATTATTGTGTGTATGTAGAGTAGTGTGAAATTTGCATTTTTATTTTTGATATATCAAAGGATTGCAATAAGACACTTTGTATTTGATGCAAATGTTGTAGCTGCATCAAGCATATTTTTTAAACAATTCCATTTTCTGTACGTTTGTTATATGTCATTTTTCATGTTATACTTCTCATATTATTATCTTGTATCAAATGAACGTCTTTTTTTGTTGATATATTAGTTGTATGATTAAAGGGGTCTTGGTTAAGTTTCCTTTCCATTAAAGTACATTAAGTTTGTTTAAGTTTTAGCCAAGCAAGATTGAGTTTCAGTTTAACCTAAAACAATGAATTAAAGATTCCCCTTACTTGTTATTTGCAAGAATTTGTCTTCAGTGTGCAGATTCTTGGAATTTTCTGATTATACTCTTGCCTTTGGAACTTTGGGCTTACCCGTTATTCCTGGGCCTTGAGAAAGTCTATAAACACGGTTTCTTGGCCTCAGCCCTAATCACCAATGATTATTAAGAGTGGGTGAGAAATTTGCACGATTCCCTTATTCACGGGTGGTCTTTAATTTTTGTCCCTGAAATTGCTGGGCTTTAATTTTTCCCTTCGCCTAAAATATCCCGAGGTTCTGAGTTCGAACCCTGACAGACTAAAAAAAAAAGAACTCGTAGCAAATTAGGCCTATTCGTGCAAAAGTTAGGCCGTAGAATTCCAGCAAAGTAAAATAAAAAAATTGCATTGCAAAATTTCGCAAGACAAACTTCTGCCTTAAGGCAAAATTTTGGCGAAGCCTTGCCTTGAAATATTTTTTTTTTTACTGAGCGGGGGTTCGAACCCAGAACATTGGGTATTTTCGACTACTTTTTTAAGCGAAAGACAAAAATTAAAGACCAATAATTTTGAGGGCTGAAAATTAAAGATCAGCGGCTTTGAAGGGAAATCCGTGAAAAAATTCTTTCCCTTAATTAATGGCGTGGATTATCCTCTGATTTAACTTAATAAATCGAACTATACCGATTATTGATTTTTGGTCTGATTTCCAGATTCTAAAGATACTAGGTGTCCTCTATTACCTGGAACTCTTGGAGTATTTTTCTCCTCTTAAAAAGCTTTTTTTCCGCGAAAAATTATGGGGAGATGTGCACAATAGAATATCAAATATTCTTCTTGGGAACGAAATTTTCCTTTTTCTTTAGAAAGAAATAGGAAGAAAAGGGTAAAAATAATACCTTTCGACACTTGTCATCCACAATTTCCCAATAATAGTATTTCGTACTATATATGCAGCAATAAAAGCGCATGAGCTAGAATTTAAGGTATGCGTATTGACAAGTATGATTATTAGATAACTTATATGGTAATTATAAGTAAATTATTATGATAAAATTAGTTGATAACTTCATAAAAAAAAAATACTAACCTATCATTATAAATGTAAGAAAAAAAATTATTGTATCCGTGTCTACAACTTAAACCCAAAGCATATATCTACTCCCAGGGGCGAATATATATATATATATATATATATATATATATATATATATATATATATATATATATTATGTTCAAAACACGATTAATCTAGTATTGTAGTTTGTGCTTCGTATTCAAAACTTTATTATATTAGTGTTTGCTACGAATACAAAGTTGGCAAAAATTTATTAAAAGAGAAGACTTGTTTAAAAGGAAACTATTTTTCTCTCCTTGAGATAAAACAATAGCAATATTTAAGCATCAGTTGATACTGCGAATTTTAATTCGATTAATTTAAAGGTGTAAAATATTCTATTACTAATGTATGTAGATTGGACCTAAACAATTCTTATTATTTTTTATCAAATTTTGATTTGGATAATTCTAATTGAAATTATTAAATTAATTTTACATGTTTAAAACGAAACAAAGTAGAAATTTGATTTTCTATTTAAACGAAGAACTACTATTTTTTAATTTTTGGTAAATATTCTTGGTTTAGCTCATTTTACTTGTCATGTTGTCTTTTGCACGGTTTTTTAAGGAAACGTCAATTAGAATTAGAATTTGACTAATTTACCTTATTAATTATTTGATCTCCATTTAATATTATTTTTTCTTTTACGACATTAATCTTTTTTCACATTTATTAGAGTAAGGAAAAAAATAAAAAATTAATTAGATTCTATCTTATTTTAAAATATAAATATTTTAAGTATATTCATTTTAGTAAACATAACAAATAAATGACATGGCGGAATAACAAATACGACAGTTAAATATCTAGATTAGATCTCAGGCTAATATAAGAAAAGCAAGGAAATTGTATGGTTTGACTACTTAACCTTTTGAAGAAAAGTATAATATGGGGTCCACGTTTTTTGCTGTACAATAATTTCATTTGCTCCCACTAATGGATTGATACGCATGTGACAATGAATCCACCATTATTGACTTAATGAGAATACTTTGAGAATTACATGAATATTGTTTGATTTTTTAATATGGGGTGCACGTTTTTTTTTTTTGATGTTGCTTTTTTTTTTAATATGGGGTCCACTTTTTTTTTTACATGAGTTTGGATACTGTGGGGTCCACTTTTTTCCCACCTTATTTTTTTTAATATTGCTTGGTGTTTTTAGTATGGGCCCCACCTTATTATTATTATTATTATTTTTATATTGCTTGGTGTTTTTAGTATGGGGCCCACCCTATCTTTTTTTTTTTAAGGGAGACTGACGACGAAGTATGGATTTAACCCACTTTTATATATATATATATATATATATATATATATATATATATATATATATATATATATATATATATATATATATCTTACTCAAAATCTCTACTTATATTAGATTCGAATTCATAATTTTGATAAAACAATGAGTGTAATGCTGAGAAATCTTGAAGTTGAACCCATTAAATCCCGAGACAATGGACTGGAACACGCTATTCTAACTAATACTTAGAGAAAGAACATGTAAAACAAGCCTAACTTTTATAAAAGCACTAATGCATGCAACAAAGAAAAATGTTAATACTAATCAAGACAAGAAAAATTTCCTAATCTATAACATCTTCTTCTTGTGAGCGAGGTTTGAAACTTAATAAGTGCTTCCACCCTCTTCTCGACCCCAACAAGTTTCACTAATTCAATTACTCTTTTTTTCTCACGTTGTACCTCCAAAGGCACTGGAATTGTAGCCCTCCCAACCACAACTTCACCCGTAGAAGTTCCTGGATCGTCGTAGCAATTTTCACAAATCACCATCAACATCAATTTTTGACCAATAGGATAACTACTGAAAGGCATCTCAATATCCTCGTTCCATGCTGGCACTGGCGTTCCAATTCTCCTCCTTGTCCTGAACTCTCTCCCGCTCTCGTCGCTCACGATCACGCGATAAAGCCCCTTCGAAGCATATGGAAAATTGTCGTTCAGTCGATTAATATATGAAGCTTCTTTGATTAAAAGCTTAATCACATACTCTTCTTCCCAATTATTGTTGTTGTCTCCATCGTAGTGAAAATTATTGCTGTATCTTCTACGTACCATTGGTATATCATCATGATCGAATGTCCTTGGATGGTAGAAACTTCTTCCAGAAAAATCCATGAAGGAATTATAATTAATGGAGAGAGGAGGAAAGAAAGAGAGGGAGAGAGACTTCTTTAGGTATTTGGTGTATATATAGTAGTAGACTTTTATACAAGGAGGTTTTAATAGTTACACTACGAATCAAATTATGGTAATAAGTTTTGTATCTTAAAAATCAGTACGTTACGAGGTCTCTCTATTTAATTTGTATCTGCATCAAGCATACTTGTTCTTTTTTTTTTTTTTTTTTCCTTTTCTATACGTTTGTATTATGGTCATTAAGTTTGTTTAACCTAAAGCAAAATTCGCCTTACTTGTTATTTGCAAGAATTTGTAATCAGTGTGCTCAAGCAATTGAAATTGAAATTTTCTGATGGGCAATTGGCGTGAATGCCCTTCAAATACGCTGGTCTTTAATTTTTGCCCCTGTAATGCGTGGTCTTTAATATTTTCCCTTCTGAGCTAAAAGATAATAAGAAAAAGACGTTACTACCCCTACCCATAAGATATAAAAACCTGAAAGTCTGTAACGAACCCCAAACATCCAATTAAACCTATCCATCATTCCAACAACAAACCTTTCAATCGTTCCATCGTTCCAACATTTCATCGGAGAAATCTCCATTGATTTTGCTGCTACAACGTCAGAAAAGGTAAATACATAATATATAGCGTTTCAATTGAACGTAATTCAACTCAATTTGATGTTTTATTAAGTTTAGATTTGTTAATATTTGAAAATAACAACAAATCCTCTTCTATGAACTAAACAACTGATAGAAAATACAACTTGATATATAACTAATCAGTCTATTCAGTTGAGATTCAACATTGCGAATCATAATTTTACTCAACAACATAGAATTGATCAAATTTAGTGCTTTATTTTGATTTTGACTAGTTTATACGTTCCATT
The DNA here is from genome assembly GCF_019175385.1 of Lycium barbarum. NCBI lineage: Eukaryota > Viridiplantae > Streptophyta > Magnoliopsida > Solanales > Solanaceae > Lycium > Lycium barbarum. The sequence continues at coordinate 151,323,498 of NC_083338.1, read as the reverse complement.
TGATTAGTATACAATGCTCAATGACTTAGACTTGAAATTACAGTAACTTCAGTTGACAAAAAATAATCAGGCAAAGTTCTGAACAAGTATGCCGAAGGAGGTAGAAGTTCGCCTGGCAAAAGAACAAAGTATGCCGTTAGAGTCAAACTTTTATTTTCATAAGCAACACATCAAGTATACAAGTGTTAAGAACTAGAAAAGTATGCCGGAGGAGACAGAAGTTTACTTTACAAAAGAACAAAGTATGCTGTTAGAGGCAACTTTCATTTTCATAAGCAAAATAAAAAAGTACACAAGTGTTAAGAATTAGACAAGTCTGCCGGAGGAGGCAGAAGTTCACTTTACAAAAGAACAAAGTATGCTGTTAGAGGCAACTTTCATTTTCATAAGCAAAATAAAAAAGTACACAAGTGTTAAGAATTAGACAAGTCTGCCGGAGGAGGCAGAAGTTCACTTTACAAAAGAACAAAGTATGCTGTTAGAGGCAACTTTCATTTTCATAAGCAAAATAAAAAAGTACACAAGTGTTAAGAATTAGACAAGTCTACCGAAGGAGGCAGAAGTTCACTTTACAAAAGAACAAAGTATGCTGTTAGAGGCAAACTTTCATTTTCATAAGCAAAACATCAAGTATACAAGTGTTAAGAACTAGAAAAGTATGCCGGAGGAGGCAGAAGTTCACTTTACAAAAGAACAAAGTATGCTGTTAGAGGCAACTTTCATTTTTATAAGCAAAATAAAAAAGTACACAAGTGTTAAGAATTAGACAAGTCTGCCGGAGGAGGCAGAAGTTCACTTTACAAAAGAACAAAGTATGCTGTTAGAGGCAAACTTTCATTTTCATAAGCAAAACATCAAGTATACAAGTGTTAAGAACTAGAAAAGTATGCCGGAGGAGGCAGAAGTTCACTTTGCAAAAGACCAAAGTATGCTGTTAGAGGCAACTTTCATTTTCATAAGCAAAATAAAAAAGTACACAAGTGTTAAGAATTAGACAAGTCTGCCGGAGGAGGCAGAAGTTCACTTTACAAAAGAACAAAGTATGCTGTTAGAGGCAAACTTTCATTTTCATGAGCAAAACAAAAATTTACGCAAGTGTTAAGAACTAGAAAAGTCTGTCGGAAGGGGAAAAACTTCAGTTTACAAAATTACAATGTATGCCGTGAGAGGCAAACTTTCATTTTTCATAACCAAAACAAAACATTATTAACAAAACAACACCAAAAACACATAAGATTGCATAAAACCCAAAATTATTAACAAGACAACACCAAAACACCAAGACACACATAAATTAACTTAATTCATGAAGTTATGCCGGAACAGGCATAACTTTATGCCGGAACCGGCATAACTTCAGTTTCAAAAACCAAGAACTCTGCCGGACCCGACATATGTTGCCTCAGACAAACACAGTCTTCATGAAAACCAGATTATTAAACAAAAACAACAGCAACAACATAAAACAGCTATTCAGAGGCAAAACTTCAAAGATTCAACAAAGAGAAAACCAAAACGCATATCAAAATCAACTAAAACATATTACGACATTCATAATACGACATTCAAAAAACCAAAATATATACATGGGAAATGAAACTAAAGTTCAAAAATTCATACAGACACTGTAACAAAACACTATAATTTTAAATAAAAAAGGATCAATTAAATATAAAAAACGAAGAAGACAAAGATATCAATTCAACAAACAACAATTTAACATAAAAACAAATATTGAAACGAGCAAAAGATCCAAATTCGTACCTAAATTTTAGAACAGATAAGACAAACACAAAACAGAGGAGGAACGAAGAAGCAAAAAAAGAAAAGAAAAGGGCAAATGACGAAATAGAAAGAGTTTTAATGGGGTAAGGGTAATTTCATCAAAAAACTTTCATTAAACAGGCGGCAAGGGCAAAAATTAAAGAAGGCATAAATGAGGGGCAAAATATAAAGACCGGCCCAAAATGATTTAACTTTTATAAAAAGAAATAAAAATATAAGAAGGTAATGTGTGCTAATAAGAAAGATTTTATATCAAAAAAGGGGAAAGTTTAAGAGTTGAGACTATATAACTTAATACCTTTCCTATTGTTATTGCGTTTGTCTCAATCTATCTATCTATATCTATATTATTATAAAAGCATGAATATAAATGTTGATTGACCAAAATAACCTTCAAATATTGAACGACATTTGTACCTTTATTAATTACTTCTATTACGAGTGAACTAACTAACAACTGACTCAACGTTACTAATTATACTAATCCTGTTTGTATTGAAACAACCGACTTATATCCTTATCCCTATGTAGTAAAGAATGTTGCCACTTTTCCTCTTTTGTTTTGCTTAAAAAGTTACTAATTATTACTATTTTCACTAACCTATTTCTATTGCAACAGGCAAATACACTTTATCACTATTCCTATTAAAGAACGTTACTAATTATTACTAATTATATTTCTATTGAATGAAATACCTAGCAGCTAAACAAAGTTGCCTCTCCTCGCTAGAAAATTACTACACACATGCTTCTAATAAAGTAAATCAACTGTATTAGATAATAAAAAATAATCTATATTTAAAGTAGACATTGTTTTGCAAATTTTTCTTAATTATTACAGGTGCTTTGAAATAGCAGTGGAACCAGATTTGGCGAAAGAATACGTGCCTATAAATAATATAAGAAAGTCCGATGATCAATGGATAATAAAGGTATTGGTCATTGGAAGAGAATCAATAATAGAATATAAAAACGCAAGAGGCGATGGTTCACGTATGCAGTTGACCAAAATATCCTTCAAATATTTGACAACCTTTATGCCCTTAGTTTAAAATTATAATTGTAATATTTAAGACTTTGAAATCAACTAAAATAGTAATAAAGACTTACAAAATGCATGTAAACAAGGATTCTAATAGACACAACATATATGTAATCACAATAGCTAATACGGAAATAAGCAGTTAAAAACAATGAGGAAAAATATGGATTAGCCTCGAAATTATGTTCGTGTTTTTCTTCTGATCCTTTTTATTTTTAATAAATAATATTATTATACCTTATTTTTGTGATAAACCTAATTTTTTTTTAATTAAATAACTAAATACTCTTAAAACTTATTGATATTTTTATAATATAATTTTGTTTAGTAACGATTTTCAACACTTATGTATCTGTAAATGACAATAAATAAACATATGATCACTTAATCTCTAATATTGCATTATCTTAGTCGTAACATGTTTTATATATGGGGCAAAAGAAGAAAAAAATAAATATCTATAATATCAATTTCAAAGAAGTATTAAGTATATACAATTCTATACCATAGGAATATTTTGTTAACTCATAAAACAAATATATATAATTACAAATAATATTATCTAATATATTTTTTTTTTACTATGATTGAGTTTGATTGAGAATAACGTGCAACTGCACGTTTATAGAGACTAATATTCGTAAAAATGGAAATGATAAGAATATTATAAACACCGACGTGCATCAATTTTTTAGGTTATTTTTTTCTTCCTTTTTTGAGCTTCACTCGTTTCTCTGTGTGTATTAATTATTACATGCCAACATTTCTATTTTTTCAGTAAAGTAATATCACCGAATTCTCTAGCTTAGCAGCCTTAGCCTAATTATGCTTTACTATTTTATTGAGGGTTTCTTGAGACGCGCGGCGGGTCAACTCTAATGTGAATAATTGGGAGAAGTAGTTAATTAATTAAGTACATATATAAATTCAATTAAAAGTTTATATCACTTTATGCCATAAACATACTTCCCTACCCTAGCTAAGAGACTCTTGTTAAATTTTCTATTACATTTAATTGTAGAGTGTTCTAATTATTGGAACTGAGATTTTTTTTTCCTTGTTGGAAAAAAATGAACATACCTCATATATAATTAAATAAAAATGTGTTGAACTTGATTCCCATGTGGGGATTGAGCAACCATTGGTTTTCCCCTTTGTGTGTGAGTTGCCAATAGAAATAAAATTAGTGATTATTAGAACTGGGATCATTTCTTGCTTAAGATAATTAACATACCTCATATAAAACAAAAAATAAATTTAAAAAATGTGTTAAAGAACTCCAGTTTTAATTGTCACTCTAGTGGTCCTAGATCACCAAACTTACTTACAAACATATGATGAGATTCCGATAACAACTATTCCTATTGTCTACATAATTTTGCCCTCTATGTTTTCCCTTTAAATACTCATAGGATAGTTCCTTAGTTCTCACACTCAATAGCTACCTACAAAAAAATACAAGCTTTCAATATTTGATAATTGTGATGGCATTACAAAGATTTCTTGTTGCTTTTGTAATTGTTTTTGTGCTATTTTCATGTGTGAATGCCCTTAGCTCCAATTACTATGATAAAACTTGTCCCAAGGCTGAGTTCACCATCACACAAGTTGTTAAAAAAGCAATGTCAAATGATAAAACAGTTCCAGCTGCTCTATTGAGGATGCATTTCCATGATTGTTTCGTCAGGGTAAACTTCTACTCCTATACATTGTTATTTAACATCGAAATGATTTAAGTTATATACATTGATAATTTTAAAATATTATTCACTATCAGTGTAGTTTAACCCGTGTTAGCTTGTGAGTTACGATTTTTATTAGTTTACCAATTACTAATGTTTATCATAAAGATGTACACTGAGATGAGCTTAACTTGAGCAACACCATGGTCAGTTTAATACAGTCGACCCTAATTTGAGTTTGAAATTGAGGCATAGTTGTTGTTATACAATTTAGTCATAATTATCTTATGAATGACATGATTTGGAAATATCTCTTACATTGTGGTCGGTGCATAAAACTTAAACTAACTAGTGAAAACTTTCACTTTCTTTTACAATGATCATTATATTTTATGCTGTAATCTTAGGACATACTTATTATGTGTTATTTTTATATATCTGATGGTGTTATTTTTTTATTTTTTTTATATCGAAGGGTTGTGACGGTTCTGTGTTGCTGAATTCGACAAAAAATAACCAAGCAGAGAAGGATGGACCTCCTAACATTTCACTACATGCTTTTTATGTTATTGATGATGCTAAGAAAGAAATCGAAAATATATGCCCAGGAGTTGTCTCGTGTGCTGATATTTTGGCTGTCGCAGCCAGAGATGCTGTTACTCTTGTGAGTTCTATTGTAACAAAACATTTTTCATATAAGTATTCGGGGTCTAGACTCCGACTCGATTAATTTGAATTAGCGCCATAGAAAACTTTATCGATTGAAAAATGGCTAGTCGATTTTCAGACGACCTTTTAAGTTACCGAAAAAGTTGTCTGAAATGTTTTAAACGGCTAAAGTTTAATCATTTTTGCTTAAATTTCAGGCACACATAACTAAAATTCAGACACTACATATCTAAATTTGTTCCCAATAAAAAAAAAAAATGGATACAAGTTAAATAGCAGTGTCCAAATAGGGCACGCCTAAAATTCTTAATGAAGAAGAATATAATTCTACAATAATACGACTATTACTTTCAAAATATGTTGACTATGTTCATGTTGCTGTATTTTAGAGGCTCTCAAGACTTATGTTGGAATCACTTATTTATTTGCTCAATGGTTTTAGTCTGGAGGACCTACTTGGGCCGTGCCGAAAGGTAGAAAAGATGGACGAGTTTCTAAGGCCACTGAAACAAGACAATTACCTGGTCCAACTTTCAACATCTCTCAGTTACAACAAAGCTTCTCCCAGAGAGGCCTTTCTTTGGATGATTTAGTTGCACTTTCAGGTAAAGAATCTATATAAGTTAGTTTCAAAAAAATATCTAAGTACCACAGAAAGTCACAAAACAATTCTTTTGCTTACATAAATAAATTTAGTGATTTTCGTGATACTTATGTAAATGTTGAGCTATATTTTGATTATAAAATGTACTTTAGTGACTTTTGTGATTTAGGTAAAGTTGAGTAATTTTTTCAAATAAGTGACTTATTGTATTAAAAAATTATATATTTTGTGCAACAAACTTACAATATGTCTATTCTTTTTTTTTTTCATATTTAGGAGGACACACTCTTGGATTTTCTCATTGTTCATCCTTCGAAAACAGAATCCACAACTTCGATAAGAAAAACGACGTCGATCCAACACTAGATGTATCATTTGCAGCTAATTTAAAGAAAGTATGCCCCGTTAAAAACACAGTGAAAAATGCAGGGTCCACATTGGATTCTACAACATTTTTATTCGATAACGTATATTACAAGTTAGTAATGAAGAAGAAGGGGCTTTTCTCTTCGGATTCGACTTTGCTCACAAATTCAAGGGCCAAAACACTTGTTTCAAATTTTGCCACTTCCCAAAATGAGTTCTTTAAAGCTTTTGCTAGTTCAATGATCAAAATGAGCAGTATCGGGGGTTCTGGTCAAGAAATAAGGCGTGATTGTAAATTTGTTAATTAAATGGAGTTGCCTTTATTATGGAGCATTTTACTGTCCAATATAGAACTTCTCGGCATGAATTCGAATTTAATCGGGCTCATTGCAAGTATCGGACGTTGGGTGAAAGATAAAAGAAATAGGTGTTGAACCTGGTTAATAAGTTGGTTTGCTTTGTGATTGGTAACATTTTCACAGACTTTGAGTATTTTTAATTTCTATTTTGATTTGCTTTTTATTCTTTTGCGGGGTTAACAATCTAGAGTGAGTTTGAGAGGAGCTTGTGAGAGGATTTATTTGAGGATGGTGTCTCTTTGCATCTTTATTGATTTAATTGTAAAATGAAGCTGGATGAAATAAATTTATATTTTCTTTGTTTGTTTTCATCTGTCATACACTGAGGGGACTATGAAAAGTATTTTCTTGGTTTAGCAAGGTTGGACTCATAATTCCAAATAGAAAATGAAACATTGACGTGCTAAGTCTTTACGTACTTTCTACTTAAGTTTTGGTGCAAGTTTTACATATTACTCAGAGAAGAATTGAAGATATACATATATTTTTAGTCTGTCCCAATTTATGTGATGCACTTTTCTTTTTAGTTTGTCTAAAAAAAAAAATGGTACATTTTCTTATTTGACAACAATTTAACTTCAAACTGTACCTTTTACGCTTAACGAGATGATTTATAACCACACAAATATATCTTTAGCTTGTTTTAAATCACAAGATTAAAAAGTCTTTCTTTATTTCTTAAACTCCATGTCAAGTCAAACTATATCACATAAATTGGGACGGAGGGGGCATTAATATAAGAAGTGAACATAAATAGTGATTGAAAATTACTCCAATTTATTTCCTCCGTTTTTTCCATTACCTAGTGTTTGATCTCCTTGAATGTAAAACATTACATTGCCAGGCATTCATTTTAGAAATAAGAGAATAATATACAAAGCATGGTTAACCACTTCATACACAAGAACTACGTACTGGGTATCCATCCCTCTTATGATATGCAGACAACATGCAAACCCACACAAATCAGAGAGAGCAGGGGGAGGGGCCAACGAAATTAAGGTAACTCAAAAAAACAATAAAAATTGAGATTAGGTCAAGTCCTTATTTATACAAAAAGTTGGCCGGGCTAGTACTGCGATAGAAGGGTTTTAATTTGACTTGTCCTCTCCCGAAAAGGCCATATATCCTCTGTCTTTAAGTTTAAAAAATCCATGAAGAAAATGGAAACATGATTTTGGGCGATTCTGAGCCGTTTGATTTGACGGATGTAAGGCTAAGATTAAATGGAATTGTAATTAATTAAACGGAATATATATGTCTAGTATACATGTCCGCACCACCAACAGAAACATTTACGAATAACATACTCAATTATATAGAAGGTAAATAAAAACATAACTAAAAATCCTTTTTTGAAAAAATAGAAAAACCCAATTCTCATCTTCTTAAAATTAAACAACTAATGCATCATTAATTTTTAAAGTTTGTTTGCTTAATAAAATCAGCCCAAGACTATTGGAGTAGTATTATTTTTGCACCAATTCCAACTCATTTTTGCTGAAGAAAAAGAAATCCTATCTTTTCATCTTCAACTGCCAGCACACTTTTGGCTTAGGGTGAGACGTGAAGTTTTCTCTTGTGTTGCTAAATCCATTTTTTATTTATTTAATCATGCTACTCAATGGAAGATAGTTTTCTGGATAATATTTGCTCCAATTTTTACCAAGTGTTGAGTATAGATGCTTTTATTTAGACATTCAAATGAATGACTTGTTTCTCAAAAAAAAAAAATAAAAAAAATCAACATGTAAACCCTTTAGATAGTTATTGAAGATTGTAAAAGAAGTACAAAATATATATAGCAAAAGAAAGAAAAAACAGCGTTTTAAGAGAAATTTTTAAAACTTTAAACTAAACTACTCAAATCTCCATATTATTAAATAAAGTTATTACAATAACATCCTAGGTAATGTCTTTAAATACATGGCTAGTATCTTATTGACTTGAATTAGCAAAAGACAACAAGTATGAAAATAAAAAAAAAGACAACACTAAATTTTTTGTATATTTGTTTATACTTAAGGCCTCATATTTAAATTATTATCATTTATTTCTTTTATTTTTTATGTAATTTTACTTATTTAAAAATATTTATTGTAATTATATTATTTTATGAAATATTAAAAAATAAATACTCGTGGGGCTAACGTCCCGTGCCTTGGGGCTTATGCTTTGCCGAGACAAATATAATAAGCCCCGCCTTTTAAAACACTAATCGTCACCCTCTATTTTATTTGTGTACGTACTCTGTCACATTTTGTTGCTCCACTCCCACACACAATGACACAGACCTACGCTACACTACACTAAGCTTATTTTTGCAACAATTCCAACTCATTTTTGCAGAAGAAAAAGAAACCTTATCTTTTCATCTTCAACTGCCAGCACACTTTTTGGCTTAGGGTGAGACGTGAAGTTTTCTCTTGTGCTGCTAAATCCATGTTTTTAAATTTAATCATGCTACTCAATGGAAGATAGTTTTCTGGATAGTATTTGATCCAATTTTTACCAAGTGTTGAGAATAGATGCTTTTATTTAGACACTCAAATGAATGACTTGTTTCTCAAAAATAAAATAAAAAATAAAAAAATCAACATCTAAACCCTCATTCTTTGATTTCTCTGCCTTACTTGTGTTTTGTTGTGGTTTTAAATTTGTTTTCTCTTGCTTAATATTTTAATTTGTTTCCTTGTATCTTTTTCATTGTCACTGTTAAACAGAGTAAGTATTGTGTAGACTTGTAGTTATAATTTATTCTTCAAATTCTTGTGGTCTTAATAAAAGATCTAATCTTTGTGTTGTTTGCAGAGAATTAAGATGCGTAAAATATTTTCAAGATATGTTCGAGAATTTGTTGCCTTTTATAGGAAAGAAGAGGCGATAACAATCCTTAAGAGGTCTTTCATATATGATGAGAATTCTGGTCTTGGTGCAATTTTCGGTTGTCTTATACTCTCATCTTTGGAACTTTACACTAATAATTTAAAAGCGGATGAGATAGAGTTTAAAGCGATTCAAAATATGAAGCACCTTAACAAGATGTAAGTTCATGAAAATTTTAATTTGACTTGAGCATTTTTTTTAATTCTTACCAATACCATACTGACATTGAACATTCATCACAGCATCAAGAATATGGAAGGAAGGAAAGAAAACTATCTTGACTGTAAATCTGTGAAAGCGCTTTTACGTGATCAAAGGAAAAAGTCTGTTAAACCGATAAGATTGTTCTCTCATTGCTTGCATTTCGTGCTTATTTTAAAGTATGCAATATCCTCCGTTTCAAGGAATTTTGCATGTATTTATGTGTTAGTTTTATACGATTTTTTTTTTTAAAAAAAAAAGTAAATTTTGTACTTTGTTGAACTTGATTGGAAGTTTATGATTGGGGGATGAGAGTGGTGGGCTGAGTGCTAATTATAAAGGGACTGCTCAAGAAGATGAAACTACCTCTCTTTTCCCTGATCAGATGGATGATCATCCATTTATAGGTTTGAATCCCAAAAAAACTATGTTGGGATTGGTTATTTGAAGTACTTAATATCATTTATGAATGACACCTAACATGCATTAGCTATGAATTTGATTGAAGGGTCTTTAATATGATGTATTTATATCCATTATGCTCCATGTCGGCATCATTTCATTCAAATATATGTCTTGTATATAACAAATTTGCTTGGTTCTTATACATGATCATGTTCTTTTTAAGTAACTTTGGTGTTGTGGCCTTTTGTTTGAAGCAGGTTATGTGTTGCTTGCGAGGTGTTCTAGGTGTTTTAAGGGGTTTTTGTGTTTTGAACCATAAAATGATGTATTTATGTGTTAATTTCATACCATTTTTGGAAAAAAAAAGTAAAATTGGAATAATAAAGGGACTTCACAAGAAGATGAGAGCACCTCTTTTCCCAGGTTGGTGATCATCAATAGTTGGGGCCTAGTTGTATGAAGTATTTATATCCATTATGCTCTATGCTAATATTTGTCTTACGTATAACAAATTTGCTTGGTTCTTATACATGATCATCTTTAAAAAAAAAATTGATGATGTGCCTTTGTTGTTTGAAGCAAGTGATGTGTTTCTTGCTAGGTGCTATAGGTGTTTCAAGGGATTTTGTGTTTGAACCATAAAAAATACTATGTATTTATGTGTTAATTTAACAACCTCTCTACCTTCACGAGGTAGGGGTAAGGTCTGCGTACAATCTACCCTCCCCAAACCCCACTTGTGGAATTACACTGGGTATGTTGTTGTTGTTATGTGTTAATTTTATACCTTTTTTTTGGAAAAAGTAAAATTGGTACCTTGTTGAGTGCTAATAATAAAAGGACTGCTGAAAAAGGTGAGAGTACATTTATTTTCCCTGATCAGGCGGGTGATCATCATATACCTTATGTTATATGATCAGTTATGCTCTATGTTAAGTATATGTCTTACAACACTTATATTTTGATGTTAGGAGTTGCCGCTAGGTGTTTCAAAGGATTTTGTGTTTTGAACAACTAAAATGATGTATTTCTACGTTAACTTCCGACTATTTTTGGAAAAAAAAAAAAGTAAATTGGTAGTTTGTTGACCTTGAGTGGATTGTTATGATTGTATCAATGTCATTAGTTCTACACACAAACATGCAGAGCACCTCTGTTTTCCCTGAGCTGGTCAGTGATCATCATGTACATTCTGTTATATGAAGTATTTGTATCCATTATGAAAGAACACCTAACAAGGTTGTGTTAGTTATGAAGTTTGATTGGAGGGTCTCGTTTATGAAGTATTTATATCCATTATGCTCTAGGTGGGACTCATTTTATTCAAATATTTGATTATTTGTCTTCTATTCAACAAGTTTGCTTGTCAAATTTGTATATGCGATAATTTTTTTATTTTTTTTTTGATGTTGTGGCTTGTTGTTTGAAGCAAATGATGTGTTGTTTGCTTGGTGTTTCAAGAGATTTTTGTTTTGAACCATAAAAATGATGTATTTCTCTGTTAAATTTGGACTATTTTTGGAAAAAAAGTAAAATGAGAGTGGTGGGTTAAGTGCTAATAATAGAGCACCTCTCTTTTCCCTGATCAGGTGGTTGATCATCATATATCTTGTGTTATATGAAGTATTTATATCCATTATGGTCTATGCTAATATATGTCTTATATACAATAATTTTTCCTAGTTCCTATACATGATCATGTTCTTTTTAAATAATTTTGATGTTGTGGTTTTGTTGTTTGAAGCAAGTGGTGTTGCTTGCTAGGTGTTTAAAGGGGTTTCTGTGTTTTGAACCATAAAATTGATGTATTTCTCTGTTAAATTCAGGATGTGCTACTTATCTTGCTGGTGGAGGGAGATGAAAAAGAAGAAGAATGGAGGAGGAGAGGATGGCAGGAAGGGTAGTTATGGAGGCTAGCGGAATGGGTATCAAATTCATTTCTCCTTTTTTTGATATTTGGAGGGGCGTAAAGACTACTTGCCTAAGCTCTCTCACCTGCTCTATCCAAAGCTTCTAACCCTAGGAAAATGTGTTAACTCTTTCATTTGTATGACAAATTGAGAATCTTGGACTATGGCTTCCGGATTGATATATCGTACGACATAATGGGAAGTCTGTGATTGGATATATTAGACGTCATTTTGTTTGGTTATCTTAAAGATTGAAGTATTTACATACCATAATATCTGTTTCTTTAGTAAGATCACTGACTTGTCTAGCTGAGCAGCCTTAGCTGGATTATGCTTTAGTAGTTTAAAGAGGGTTTGTTGAGGTGAGTCAACTCGAGAATGGATAATTGAGACAAGTAGTTAAATTAAGTAGTTATATATAGTTCAATATAGAAATAAATTAAAAGTGTTATAGTATCAATTTATTCCATAAACACACTTCCCTACTCTAGCTAGTAGATTCTTGTTAAATTTTCTACTACATTTATGTGTAGCGTGGTCTTCATATTACACACACACACACACACACACATATATATATATTTGGTGACAAATTTTTAAAAAGTTCGTGCATAATTAAGAGTCGGACTAACTTTGAGTTTTTAGCTATTTAAACTTGTGTTACGTACTGTCATACTAGACGACTTTAATTTTACGTATCGTACCATACTAAAGTCTTAAAAACTACCACAAAGAGTAACAGCTTTAAAGCAGTCAAATGCAAGCCTCTTTGTGGTTCTTAACAAAATGAAATGTTGTGACGTGATCGTAGCAAAAGAATAACAAGAAGCGAATTTAATTTAGTAAAGAGAATTACTAAACTTTCTAAGGTCGCAACAGACAAACGTACACTTCAGGTGCCAAGGAAGTTGCCATCAAGATGGCAAAAGAAGAAGTGTGAAGAGATGTCCAACATTCTTTGTAAACTGAGGTTTGCTCCGGTGAAAAGCATTGAGTTGCATATTAAAGTTTCATATTAAGGCCTCTTCAACAATAATAATTGCAACCTAATTTTGTTAATTGACTTAGTTTCTTTTTTCTTAGATACCAAATCTTAGGTTTATGGTAACTTTTTGTTTCGGAATGAGAGTGGTTAAAATCCTTTTATGTGTGGAACAAATATAGTCATTTACCCTATAATGATTTATTTATTAGATATTTTAGAATCCATTCATGTGCTCTTTATTAAAAAAATAAAAAAATAAAAAGGAAGAAGAAGAAGAAGATACAGTTAATGTTTTAATTCTACTTTTGGTTAGTTTCTAAAAATTAAAGTTTTGCATATAGCTTTGAGTTGGAGTAACAAACTTGTATCGATGCGTGTTTTGATTTTGAGCAATAATTTAATAATACTTTTAGTTTTTCTAGAAATAAAAATGGTTATTTTTAATATTTTAGTATGAAAACAAAGATTATTTCTTAAATTGAACAAAGTTTTTTTTATGACCGCGCGAAGCACGGACAAATTTACTAGTAGAAAATTAAAGTACTAAGTCTTTCTCGCTTTCTACTTAAATATTGGTGTAATTTTTGCACTATTACTAGAGAAACATTGATTATTTACAGGGAAAATACATAAAATGCACCCCAAAACATTTGGCCAAATTTGCAACAACACACCTAACCTTTACGGGTGACCTATTACCCCCCTGTACCTATTTATAGTGTGTTTTATTGGCCATTAAAATATCACCCCTAGTCTTTTAAAGTCAGGTGCACCCCATGCGCCTGAGAAAAGACTAAAACACCCTTACCATTATAATATCTACCCATTTCTTATTTTCTTCCCATTCTTTAACACTTAGATGAAAAACACTCCAAAAAAACGAATCGACTCCCTTTCAAATCTTCACATCATCATCGTATTTTTTGCGCATTGTAGTCAAATTGTCGAGTTTAGGGTTTGGATTTTGGCACATTTTGCACTGAAGACACTAGATTTTACCTCTTTCATAACTTAATGTATAAAAAAAATTGGGGGAAATTAGAAGCCGTAACCTACTAGATATAGGAAAAAAATGAAAGAAGAGGAGAAATTTACTCAAGCTTGTAACTTACCTCTTGAATCCATCCCTTAATTTGAAGTTAGGTTTTCAATTTTTTAAGCATCAATGGAGTTTCAATTGGGTAATATGGTATTGAAATGGGTCAATAATAGATAAATTGAGGGAATTAAAAAAAATAGCAGTTGGGAGGACCAGGTGGCAAAAAAAAAAAAAAAAGGGGGGGGGGGGGGGTTAGCAGAGTTTAATATGCATCTTACGCGCCCCTTGTGCGTGTCCTCACGCTCATGTCCAACTCACCACAAAAATGTCAATAAAAGACACTATAAATAGGTATAGGGGGTAATAGGTCACCTATAAAGGTTAGGTGCGTCGTTGCAAATTTGGCCAAACATTGGGGTGCATTTTAAGTATTTTCCCATTATTTATATATACTTTTCTTTTTATTATAAGAAGTGAACATAAAAATAATTGGAAATTACTCCAGCTATATCCATAATCATTCAACATGAAATTTAAAAACTTAATTCAATGAAAACATATGCGCTTTCAAACAAATTCAAGTGAAATTCTACGCCGTTTTTACCTTTTAGGCGCAACTGTTTAGTAAATAATACTTCCTCTGTCCCAATTTATGTGATACTTTTCGCTTCCCGAGAGTTAAACTGCATGAAGTTTGAGCTACATTATAAAATATATTTTTTCACCAAATTGATATGAGAAAAGTTACACCTTATAGCAATTTTTATGTAGTTTTCAAATATATAAATTTTAATCTTAAAATATTGAATTAATCTAAACCAATTTAGCTTCAAAATTTAAACAAATTGACTCAAAAACCGAAATGTATCACATAAAGTGAGATGAAGGGAGTACTTTTTATTTCTCTGGCAACTCATTAACCGTTTAGATTTTGTCTAAAGATCATTTATTAGCAACCTGAAAATCTTATTAAAAATGTTAGAATAGGGTCAACTTTTTTATTTTAAAGTTGTTGCAAATGTTAGATTATAAGAAAGTGTACCATGCAATGATGTGGAATGCAGTGCAAATGAAATGAAATGCTATGCAATTCCCCCGGGCCTCCTCTCCGTACTGTACACACATGCTAAGGGCAATGCCTCATAGCCATGACCCATGGGGGACTCGCGAAGTCCATGTACCCTAGTTTCGGTAAATGACCTCGGACAAGAGCATTCATCTCGCTCCGATAAATGACCCCGGAACACGAGCAATCATCTAGCTCCGGTAAAGACCTCGGATCACGAGCTCTTATCTCTCTTTTACGTTCTCCGCAAAGACATCAGAGGCTACACTCTCTCACTTATCATCATTTCAAGTCACATCATATCAAGTCACATATAAATTAATGGATTTTATGCCATGCATAAATTCAATCGACTATACCGCAATTTTCTTAGAATGACAAGTCATATGCCAATGCAAGGAAATCACTCTGACCACAATAAATCGGGGAACCAAGGGATGTAATCATGAATGTCGGAAACAGCTCAAGTCACCAATGTTGACACCCAATTTTGTCCCTCCTTTATTTAATCTTATTTGCTCGGGCTTCTAAATTTATTGATGAGCTAAATATTTTATTTTCATTTTTTATTGCTACTATTATTAATATCGCTAATTTTATTTTCAACATTACGAGTGTTACTTTATCACAAATTTTAAATGGTTCGTCATCGTTTCATTTTAGGATTTGTACTCGTTAAATTAATTTTTACTTTGTTAAATCCTTACTTTCTATATACTAATTACTATTTATCTTCACGTAATATATATTGCACTAGTTGTCAAATTAGAAGCCCACAAATAATTGAAACAAAGAAAGAAGAACTCATTTTCGAACCAACAAACGGACCAGTCCACATTATTCCCCTACCCAAAACAATTCAGCCCACACTTAAAATTCAACTCAGCCCCCATGTTAATTTCAGACCAGCCCACTATTTTAATCCAATACCCGGTCCATCCCAACACTCGACCCGGTCCAACCCATTTCCCCTTCACCCTTTAACCTAATTCCTCTCCTTCTCTTTCTTATTCCCTTCTCCCATTCTCTTCCGCCTCTTTCTCCTCTCATCTCTCTGCTCCCTCACGTTCCTCTCCACCACACCTGCTCCCTGTCATTTCCACTCACCTTGTCCCCCACACGCCTCTGTCTCCTCCATCCCTCTCTGTTACCCGCTCCTCTCTCTCATACGCTCCTCTCTTTTCTTCAATACCAATGAAACCCTATAAAAATAATGCTAGTTGAATCGTTTAAAGAGAGGGATTTTGAGGAGCAAGAAACCCGATCAAGAAAAACAGACCAAAAACCCCAACAATCGGGAACAGAATTGTGAGGCATCCCCTCTGGGTCCTACACATACTCAGGTATTGTCTATGCCAGGGTACAGCCCGTCCGCCCAAGGCCTTCGCCCCAACCCTCATCACGCTGCAGCGCTACGGGGGGTCGAACGCGGAACCTCTGGCTCCTTTACATTCCCCAAAGGGAATCGCCTCTTACCGTATTTTTTTTACGTCGGATTATTTGTAAGCTGAGGTGGGGCCCACACATCGAGATTTTTTTTGAACATCTGAAAAGTCATATGAATCACATATGTGAAGTTAAACACAACTCAAGAAGGACCCTTGGGCCAAATCAAAGTGGAAGTCCTCCAAACGAATATTTTTAAGAAAACGTTTTCGGGTGATCTGAGTTTTAGGGGCAAAAACGGTATTATAAGTTTGGAATTTGGAAACATACCAAGAAATAGAAGTTGTAGATAATTGAATTAGCTTTCCAACCATAGGTCGTGGGTTCCCAGGTGACATCGGTACAAGGAGATATGGACGTTTTAAGGTCGAAAGGTCAGTGGGCTAGGCCCAACTCGGGGCCAACCGAGTTAGGCCCATGACAAAAAAAAAAGAAATTGAGGCCCAAATAAAGGGGGTGTCCGGCCATGGCTTGGCAAGCCCATGATATTTAATTAATTTTTCCATGTGCTAATTAGATAAAAGGGGATCATTATCATGGAACTTTCAAGAAAAATTTAGAAGGTGAAAAACAAAACAAAGAAGAGAGGGAGAAACCTAAGGGCCATTTTCGGCCAAGCTCAAGACCAAAAAAAAAAAAATTCAAAAATCATTTTCTACCAATTAAAGGGCCCTTAGCAAGGTGGAGTAGTCATTGGAGCAAGAAACCACATATTTTTGTGAGTTACAAGTCTTAGCCAAGAAGGAAGAAAAGAGAGAAAGGTAAAGAATTAATTCCTTTTTATTATGTTATGAAGGTTGGTTTATGTTGTAGTATGTAGAAATGAGTAGAATTTATGGAAATATGGAAGTTTACAAAGTGGGTGTGCATATATGTAAGTGGACATATATGTATATTGTTGTATAAATAGTATGAGTTGAATTTTATGTTGTATTCTAGTTGTGGTTATGGTGAAATTTATATTGGAAATGGAAGAAAATGGTTCAAGTTGGCATGGAAAATTATTGGAAATAGTTATAGGAAATTATGTGATTTTAATGCAGTTTTTATGTAATTATAGAAGTGGAGTTTTAAATGTGAATTATTATGTTAGTTGGTGAATTTGGAAGGATAATAGTCCATATTGGCATGAAAGATTGGTTGTTAAGCGGTTATGAGAAGTTTTGTGATTTTATGGTAGATTTATGTAATTATGAAAATGAAATTATTAAGGTGCAAATTATGATTATGGTTGATGAAATTGGAAGATGGAAATATGTTATGAATATGTAGATTGAAGATTAGAAGTTTTGGATGGATTATGGTTTTGGTGGAAAGTTTGTATATTTTGTATATCTTGTGAATATTTGGTAGAAACGATATGAAATGCTTCCGAATTATATTGTAATGATCTTGATTAGTAATGAATGTAAAAACATTGAGATTGGTTTGGAAATGTGAAGTTGGAATGAAAGCTATTGCATTATGTTGGAAAGAAGACTAGTTGTGTTATATTGTGTTTTGTAGTCATGGTTGTTGTCATTGTGTTGATAGTTTGGCCGGGTTGAATTCCCGGATTGTTGTTGATAAAAAATTGGCTAAGTTGAATTTTGGGGATGGTGTATTTATAGGGGAGATGCTGCCCAAATTTTTGTAGACAAGTATTGGTTAAGATTGAAATCTTAAAGCCTTACAATTAACATTTGGTAATTGTGACCAAATTGTAGATTTTGGCGAACTTGAAACTTGATTTTGGAGACGTGTATGAAGCGAAAAAGGTATGTAAGGCTTCACCCTTCCTTCTATGGCATGTCTTAAACGTAATAAGTTGGGTACGAGCCTCGGGGACAACTCTATTTCCCGGAATCCGCACTTAAAGTTTCCCCTTTTTCATTCAGTAGAATTGAATTAGAAATTGCGTAAAATATTGGAGAAACTTCCTAAACATCTAGAACTGGCATAAATATGACCCGACTACCTTAAAACCCTCACAAGTGACGTCATGAAATATAATGTACGTAAATTTGGTACGCCGCCTCATTTGACCCGAGGTGGGCCCATTGTTCCCGGATTTTCCCTATTGCTCCGTTTGACTTATTTTGGGAGTAGAATCCAAAGGAAACTTTTGATCCTCGTTCCGATTATCAAACGATAAGTACTGTACCATTCTAATGGAAATATGTATATGTATATAAAATATGTATATGTATATAAGATATGTAAAAGTATATAAGACATGTATATGTATATAAGATATATATATGTTTATAAAATATGTACATGATATACCAGTATATGTATATGATAAAAGATTCAGAGCGCTATAGACGCTGATATATGTACATGATGTATGCATATGTATACGGGGAAGATGGGAATAAGGGCAGAGCGTTATACACGCATATCCACCTGACCAGTTGGCATTACATGACATGATATCGTCCCGGACGCGGGATGTGTATTTATGGCTAAATGGATCGGCTGCCGACGCCTCGGCAATATGACATGTTCTATTTTTATATATATATGAACAAGAAAAGATTTTCAACGGAAAGCTAAGCTATGATATGATACGCTATGATACGCTATGCCATGATATGATACGCTACGACAAGCTATGCTATGATATGATAAGCTATGCTATGATATGACAAGTTACGCTATGGCATGATACACTATGACACACTATACTATGACATTGACATGATATAACACGATACGACATGCTGTAGTAAGACATGGCATTACACGATATAATATGCCATGATAAGACACGATAGGATACGATAGGGCACGATAGGACACGATACGACAAGATACGACATAATATAAGTTCTATTTTCTACGTTCATGGAGGGGAAACGTTTTTAAAAGGGAAAGACGAGCCATGCATGATAGCCGCCCAAAAAGGGGCCTTCCTATGTACAGGTTACTTTCTTGCCTCGTTATATGTCATGTGACTCCATGATATTATTAATCGCACTCTATGTTATTGCTTGCATTGTCTTCCATGCCTTACATACTCGGTACACTATTCGTACTGACGTCCCTTCTTGTGGACGCTGCGTTTCATGCCGCGCAGGTCAGCAGACAGGTGGACGTGATCCTTAGAAGCTCTACCAGCCGCACTTGACAGCGCTCCAGTTGTTCCGGAGCCTCACTCCAGCGGTACTATTTTATGCATATACATTCGGGCTTGGTAGCACCCCGGCCCTTTCTATGTATAAGTGTACTATGTCTAGAGGCTCGTAGACAGATACGTACAGTCAGTCAGGTACAGATATATGTATAGTATTTTGGCATGTTAATATTGTTGTACAAGGTAATAACGGAGTTTATTAGTTTATGTTCAAGGAAAAAAAAATGGCTCGGTTTACACGGCTTGCTAAGAGGTACAGGTAATACGATAGATAAGGGGTGCTCGGTACAAGTATCGGGTACTCGTCACGGCCCCTAGTCGGGTCGTGACAAGAATACTTCACCATACTCAGCATTTCACCTTTGCACTACTATTTTAAGTCTTAGCTTGTTCTAATTCTACTCCGTTTCAAGTTCTTTCTAGCCGCTGAGGTCTTTTCCTTAAAATATCGATTTCTTGAGTCTTAACATTTTCGGGTAGCTTACTCCTACATTTGACACGATTCGATAAATCATTCGAGTTTGCTCTTGAACATTTCTGGAAAACAAGAACTTCTGGATTGTTGTAATTCGAGTTTCGAGATCGTTTGTGGTATTCGAGAGAAGATTCGAGGCCATCGACACCCATTTCACTGTACCCAAAACAGGTCGGCACCATCTCTCTTTCACTCTATTTATTCAAGCAATATACCCTGTCACGAATATAACCTATTTGGGTAGATACGATGAAATGATTATATGATATGTCGATGTTTGGTTGTTGATTTAATTTGGTCTCAAATCTGTGTTTTATGCTCAGTTCCATTAGCAATCATGTATTAGATCTAATTCTATTTTAGTTTGATTAGTATGTTTATATGAAGATAAACATATCTTAGACCATGATACTAGTCATATCCGTGTGTTTTGTTTTTTAAAAAAATCATGAAATAAATATGTCAATACCTATATTAGCTCTAATGGTCTCTGTTATGTGTTAGTAGTAGAATATGACTATATTCAGGGTTCGTTTTGGGGTTTAGATGTCGCATACAGGAATTCGACAACAAAATACTTTGTTATGCAGTTTGTCCATGTTCAGTCTTATTTGCCTAATCTCATCATCGGCATGTTTTAGAAGAATATTTGGTCACGATTTTTAAGTATATAACTGTCTGCCCTCTTAATGAACTCATAAGAGTTTTTTTAAACTCAACAAAGGTGTGCAATGTGTTTCTCAAACTAACTGTAAAGAGCCCTGCATGTGAAATGAAATTGAGGTAACATTTTAGGACTTCAGCATGACTGTCCAAGCTGGTTATTTGCCTAGTTTAATATGTGGTAACTTCCTTGGGTTGCTTAAGGCCTGGTTTTTCTGCTAACATGGCAGTTTTAAGTCCATTATTGTTCTACATGCTTGGATCTGGAACATGCTATTAAGTTTATGGTTTCATGTGTTCAAATGTTGTGACCTGCGTCTGATCATGCATGCTATGACTAGAGCTTTACCCCTGAATTGCCCGCATGAATGTGCTGAGCTCCTAACCAAGCTGCAGTGCTATTGTTAACTTTAAATCCATAATAAGCTTGCTGTTGTGCCTCCTCATACTTCAGAGCATTTACCTTTGCATCCTTACTGTGTGAAGTCATATGCCATTCAGCTTGCATCATGTTTTGATCTTGTTGCCAATCTGCTTGCCTTTGCCCATCCCTGAGATGCCATGATATAGCTATCACTCTGTAGTACTCATTTGACTCTCTTAAATTCGTTTGAGTTTAGGATCATGGTTGACGTTCGTATTCCTCTAAATAAGTTAAACATACCTCTCTCAATTAGTGTGCATACTCGGCATGTCTGCCTAAGTCTAGTTATATTTGGTTTGACTAATTAAGTTTGTCATTGAACTTTAAAGTGCACCCTTACCCATCCTGTTTGTCCTTTGATCCCATATATCTACTGCTCATACTTTCCTTTACTATTCAATGTTACCTGCTTTTGCTGAGACTCTAAGTCCACTCATGAGATTGTCTTTGCCCCTTCACAGCTGCCTATGCTCACAGCTGCTATTACAGCTGTTGTTACTGCTTGTTTGACTTGTTATTACTGTTTTGTGTCATTAAGGACTTTGTAAAATTAATCTCATATGTATGTATTTGTGCATCGCCTCCCACTCATGCCTAAATCTTTGAATGCTCAAAGTCCGCAATAATCCCTTCTTGAACTTAATTGTCATTGCATGCATATTTTAAAAAAAAAAATTGATTCAAAACACTGATTGAAAAATTGGTTTGAAATCTCACATGTATTCTTGATAAATGGCCACTCATTCAATCATCAGAATCTAATCCTTGATGCTTGCTGACTGTTTGGTTACATTTATGCTCCAAATACTCATGTTGACTTATCTTCGCATATTCTCTCTCTGATTTTCTGTTTGTGGTATGATATACCTCGAAGTATACATAGTATATGAGCCTTAGTATACATCAAGTGTATACAAGAGCCGCATATCAGTGTATACCTTTCAGGTATACCAGGCATACTCTGAATACTGTGCATATATTAGTCATTATATATGTCTTGAACTTTGCACATGTCTAATGCATAATAGATGTTATACTGTTTGATTCAGTTGAGTTTGGTTGTTGCCTTGTTTATGCGTAGTAAGTGTGTGGTGGCTGAATTGTGTATACATGAGATATATCTAGAATATACACAGAGTATACAATCTGTTAATTTGTTTTCTTTGAGTTCATAATTCGTATGTTTAACACTATTCGTTGACCATATACTAATCCTTTTCATTTTTTTATATACATGACACATCGCATACGAGTCCGAGGGATTCACATTCTTCCGCATTCGACGTTGGGCTAAAAGCCCAACATAATTTCTCTCTTGTCCAGCCTGCCCACAGCAACAACAACAAAACAAAGGGGCTTTCTGGGCCGAAGCCCAATAACAAAATAGGCTGCAGCAGCAGTCCAAAAAATGGACTGTTCCATTTGCTCTTCTTTCCTTCTATCTTATTTTTGTTGTATTTCTTATTTACCTTGTATGACTAACACTTTATTTTTGCCTTTTAGTTTATACGAATTATAGAGAATTAGTACGGGTAGTTGTAGAAACAATAAGTAGTCATCTTAAGGAAGAACTATTAATAATTCCATCAGTTTCGTTTTCTTTTTATCTATTTTATCTATTTCTAAAATTGTTTATAGTACTTATAGTATTCACTTATATTACACAATTGATCTTCAAAGACGCGAAGTCGCGAACATCTATTTTGAATTAAGGGTACGTCCTAGTCTTATTATCTTAGAAAAAATTGAAATGCCACTAAGATGTAAGTATGAACTCATGTATACTTTATCAACAACTCTTCAAATTTGAATCAATCATGTACATTGAGAAAAAAAATCCATCTTATCTTTATTTTTATAACAAAATCAGCTAATGTCTCCCCTTTTGAGTCATTTTCAAACATGTTTAAAACATTACACCATCCCGCGTTTTTCTTCAATTTATTTTTCTTTTATGCAAATTATTATTTTCTACAAGTCCTATTTTAAATAGCATTCTTACATGGCTATTTACTACTTTAGTCATATTTACAAAGCTATTTTCTTTCCTATAATACTATATTTACACTTAGCCTAACTAATCATAAGTCTGGTCGGTTAACCATTGTTAATGGGTCTTAAAGGGTGCCTAATACCTTCCCTTTAGACTAATTGAACCCTTACCTAGAATCTTAAGTTTCGCAGACCTTAAACAGAGTTAACTTTAAACATAACTTTAATAAACTTTAGGCGTCCTAATTCACCATAAATAATTTGGTGGCGACTCCTTAAAATAAATAAAAAACAGGAATCACCAATATGTTGTACTCTACTTTAACCCGGTTAAAAAGGGGTATGACAACCAATACAAGTTTTGTTACTCTTTGTGAGATTCGTGAGATATCAGATTAGCAATATCAACCAACAATCATGGATAATAACAAACACGGGGGTAAGCCCACATAACAGCTGACGATACCAACCTAATTAGAATTCACCTCTTTGCCATGCCCGTAGGTGTATTGTGCTTTCTCCGTCAATAATTACCATCTACATATGTGTCCCTAATCGGAGTCTATATAAAAGTAAACTGTAACCTACCTCGAGGGCCGAACAGGAGCCACAGCACAATCACTTCCAAGTCTTTCCTGTCCGGAGCGCTTCCGAACCATGAAGGTCTACCAAATACGAATAGCATATTAGAAAATGAATCTATGAACACCCATAACTCTATCCTTTTAAACGACTCAAAAATGACCTTAGAAAATGACCCGGGTCTACATGGGTAAAATAGGAAATTCATCAGAAAATTAATTTGTCCAAAGCTTAAACAATCCATAACCCAAGGTTCATGCATTTCTAACCCCAAGAGAGCTTTACTTTCATCAATTTACCAAAACAAAAACCAATTTCAAGAAAACCCATAGGTTAACCCATTTGAAAATCTGTTTTAGAAGTCAAAATTGGAGTTGGAAATGACTTACCCAAGCTAAACATAATTCCATCCTCCCAATGGAGTAATATAACAAAATTTGTGGTACTCCGCCGAATTGAGCCCTGATGGTGTTTGTTATCATGTCTTGCAACTGTTGAAACACAATGCCATCCTCATAATGGAGTAATATAACAAAATTTGTGGTACTCCACCGAATTGAGCCGTGATATTGTTTGTTATCATGTCTTGAAACTGTTAAACTAGTAACGCTGCAACTGAAGCGAATTGTTTTTCCTGAAACTTGTATTCAACGAGTGAATCCGCAATATCCTTGTTTTGTGGAGTGAAACCTGGTGGACAAGTGGGGATATGACTCGACTCTGCAGGTGCTAAGGCCTCCAACTTGTTCATAAATTGAGTGATTTGAAGATTTTTGTCGTCAACAGACTTCTTCAAGGCTTCAATGTTTTTCTCCATCACCGAGAGCTTTTCGTCCATGTCAGTTGCGTCAGCCATCAATGCGTTGACATTAGTTGAAATTGGAGAATTTGTTGAATCCTCAGATTCACCAAAGTTGAAGCCAGTTTGAGAGTGTTCGTCAAACACATGGATGCAAGGTTTCTCCCAGGGATTTCAGTTACAACCGTCATTTGAGAATTGGTTTTTTTTGCCATCTCCAATGAGGTGAAGTATTCAGATCCCTTCAAGCCATTAGTCTTAAACTTGAGATGAGTGATTGGGCCAGCATGACTAAGATCAAAAAATGCATCAATAGTAGCGTTCTTGCATAGAACATCGTTGGTCTTTCTGAAGGCCATTGTAGTAATTGAATTTGTAGTTTCTGATTTGCAAGAGGAAGAGATAAAGAGCATAACTGGTCCCATTGGGCGTGCCAAAATTTGTTCGCAATAAATTTTCAAGTGCCGAAAATTAACTGCAATAATAAATAAAAGAAAAATGTAATTTTATTTAATCTTGTGAGTACAATTTTGTTTTCCTCTTGATTATTCTCTTCTAAATGCATCATTGATTCGAAGGCCTTCGGTAGCGTATTTCTCGAATGGTAGGATGATTTGGACCTTCTAGAGATGTATTTTGATCGCTAGGAATGTCGGGCGGTACTTCGTCGTTTTGATTGATCTCCGGCAGAACTCCGTCGATACTCCTCTGAAGAACTATGTAGTCGTTGTAGTCGCTTTCTTCAATGCTTGCTGAATCCCCCAAGAAAGTTATGTAAACCCCCTATTTATAGTTGTAGGGAGTAAGCAATTCGAATGTAGATGAACTCTCTTGCCTCATTCTGATTGGTTCTTGTAAATCATCAAGCTTATCACAAATGCTATGTGATAAGGTTGCTTGTGATTGGCCAAGACATGTCATTTTGGACACTTAGCGACTTTTGATATGTTCTTGCATTTGACTGGGATGTCATGTCACTTGACATGTAGCTTGAGTTCAGGTGTTTAGATGAGATGGACATTGGGCTAAAAAATAATAATATGAACTAATTTAATTTGTAAAGTCCAAATTAATTACCAGCCCCAAGTAATTTAGAACATAATCCAAATTTTGTATAGATCACATTCAATTTTTGTAAAGATCACATTCAATAATTTTTACATGTCTACAGGTATACCAAACCAATGATGATGTGTCATTGGGAGCTTGGTTTATTGGACTTGATGTGCAACATATAGATGATTGCCGATTGTGTTGTGGAACCCCCCACCTAGCAAAGCCTCTTTTTAGTGATTGTTTTAGATTTGCTATCAGTATTAGCTAAGTTTCTTCGCTCTTCAAATGTGGCCATGATGTTTAACAGTAATGAGAAAAGTTGGAAAATTCGTTTTGGAAGTTTTCTTAGAGAAATTGAAATTTAATAGGTTGTTTCAATTACAAGATCTGAATTTTTTCCCTTACATGCTACCTCAAAATCAAATTAGTGTGCCAATATACGAGGAAGAATTACTTATAGGTTCTGTTGCAATATTTGTTCAACGCAAAAAAGATCAATGCATTCTCTTAGATGTGGCGTGACTGGAGTTAATTTCAGGTAGAATCAATACCTTCTGGTCATTTGCATTTAAAGAGCAATTCACACATAGTACAATAATTCTAATGTGACAAAGAATATACTATAATAGTAGGTAGAGCTTAACAAATTCCGATTGTTACAAAAGTTCGGATTTTAGACCAATGAGGTGGTCTACAAGATCGAAATCAGAAGTTCGGATTTTAGACCAATGAGTTGGTCCACAAGATCAAAATCATATTGGACAAAGGAATGAATTACATTAAGTTCAATGTCATATAAATAGGCTAAGTAATATTACAATAAGACTTAAGGAATTCACAGATAGGGTGTGAGACTATGTTTTCATATTAGATCTTAAAATGAAAATAATATAGGAAAAACCACAAGTTTTCGCTTTGGAGGAAGCCAAATGTGATCAAATGAAAATAGCTCAGTAAGAAATTTATCTTTAAAGAGAATCAATTCATAAAGGAAAATACCATAATGCAAAAAAATTAGCATTGATTTGTGCCTTACATGTACATTTTCAGCCATATTTACTGCTCCTTTTGGAATGGCATATCTTTAGCTACTGGGTTGTGTAACTGTTCCTTGAATTAGATAGCCTCTGAACAACAGAACTTTTAGAATATAGTTTTATGGTACTAGATGAATAACTAAGTCATGAAATCAAGATAGAGTTAAATTCTTCATCGAATCTCATTTCGATTAACTTGCGTACCCACCTCTTTTGAATCATAAATTTTAAAAGCTAAGTTTATGATGTATTACAGGAGGAGTTGGAAATGCTACTGAAATTTTGTAGTAAACATTTTCTCGCGATGTGTGATGCACAGACCTCTGTTCTAACAAGTGGTTGGCTCTTTGAATGACTCACCTTATCCTCTATTTTTTGGTTCCATTTCCTTGATTTTCACTCTTAATTCTGCATTTCCAGCTATAACATTCTCTCTGTCATTCCCAAGGAGCGAGCGAGGTGTAGAAGGATCAAGAGAAATGGTTATGGCGAGGCTGGGCCTTATTCGTTTGATATGATCGGGATTGTTTGGTTGGCCTATAATCAACTTTCAACCCGCCAGTGATATTATTGCTGCTATCCCCTCAACTGAGTTCTCTCTTGCAAGCACCAGATCCGCATTCACTGAAGCCATGCGAGCAAAATGAGAAAAGAGGTAAGTGTTATTGACCGTGGAAATTAGTTTGCTATGAGATGATATGTACAGTAATTTTTATGCAGCATGGTTAAATTTTAGAGAAAGTTTGATCCACCAGCTTTCTAAAGAAAGAAGTGCGAGTTGATCCAGCCAAGAAGCAAAAGGAATGTGGAGACTTTATGCAGTAAAATTTGCAGGGAAGCAGGAGACGGACACAACTGTTTGGTCTCTACCATTTGTGCATACCTCAGATTGGTCAAGTTTGAAAATTCTATGTTCTTTTTTTAGTTTTTGATAAAACTGAAACTTGTGTTGAGACCCAAATGATTGTACTTAAGTGATATTTGATTACAGGTTGTAATAATACTTACACCTAGGTTCTGTGAACTTACATATCTGTATATAAACTTTTTGTGGAAGGACATGTCTCCTGCGGGGCTAAATTACCCAATTTTACTTACTCACATCTAGCCTCTGCATGTGATCGATAGTTCTTTGTTTTGTGAGTGTGAAGAGGGACAATAATTTTTATGGCATATGTTCACAAGTTTAAAAGTGATTAGGAGCTCTAAATTTAATTTTGTTGAGATAGACAATTAAGCACAAACATGAAATAGGAGGTGATAAGAGGTCTAAGGTAACATTGTGTTTGAATTAACGAGAGGAACAAAGGGCACTTATAGAACTTGAAATCTGCGTTTTGAAGCAATTTCGTGTTTCAGCCAAAATATAATGTTCTCATTTATACTTTAGCTATTATGCATGGTAAGCATTACTCTTTGAGAAAATACATAGAAACCCCCCTTAACTTTTCAAAAAGACACTGAAACTTTGCGGGGGGACTACTTCAAAGTAATATTATTATACCCTTTTCGGTCAACCCCAATTATAAGAAAAAATTGTGTTGTCACGCACCAATCATTATGTGACACGTGTCAATTTCTTTAAAAACATTTTTTGCTCTTCTCTCTTTTTCTTTCTTCCCCGTTATACCCACCCTTTCATCTTCTTCAGCATCCTTTAATCCCCCCCACCCCCCCCCCCCCCCCCCAAAAAAAAAAAACAAACAAAATTTCAGCCATTAAACGCCTTTGCCATTTTTTGTTCAAAATCAAAAAATTTAATTCTTGTGATATATGTTTCAGCATATTTAACATTGAATTAATTAAGTTGATCGGAAGTTGAATATGTGGGATAAAAAAGAAAAAAAAAATTATCAACTCATTTTCGATGTATTCTCTCTTTTTGTCACGACCCAGCCCCGTGGGCCGCGACTGGTGCCCTAATTGGACACCCAAACAGACTTACGTACCAGATCGACATATCAAAGACTTATCCAAATTTAGCATACGTTCTTTTGCACAAATACTGAGAACATACATCATCTTAAGCGGTCACCCATACAAAAACATCATATCAATCCTGTAGGCTGGCGGAATACACATCGCCCCAAATATACACACATAAACAAACATATGGGCCGTTTTGGCCATAATAACAAACGGGACCGCTTAAGGCACAAGTCACACACATAATCGAACAAACACGACCCATGACCCACATATATGTCTACAGACCTCTACAGATAGCAACAGAATCACAAGACGGGACAGGGCCCCGTCATACCCCTGAACCACATACATATGTACAATGGCAAAAGACTGTACCAAGACGTAGGCTCCGGACAACTGTCACGACCCAACCCCGTAGGCCGTGACTAGTGCCCGATCTGGGCACTCAAACGCATTCTAATATATGGCAGAAGCCGACAAGGCTTTATTCTAAATTTAGATAATTTCCAGAAAAATTTCGGCAGAGTTTCCTTTGTTTTACGGACTAACCCAAATACCCCGCACGCAGAAAATACCAACAAAGGCCTCACAGGGCCAACAAAGCAACATCTACATATATGCGGACCGGCCGCCGCGGCGAAGGGGATCGCCCAAACACAACACACACACATATCTGTACAGAAAGATCCCAACCCACAAACATGTCCACAGACCTCTAACAGACCGACAGAATCATATGACGGGACAGGGCCCCGCCGTACCCATGAACGAGAAATATATATATGTAGAAGTGACAGACTATACCAAAAGATGGCTCTGAATAAAAGAGCGCTCCAAAAATAGTAGAATGAGATCCTAAGCAGACGGATCAGCAAACCTGTCGTCGGTACCTGCGCGGCATGAAAACGCAGCCCCCGAGGAAAGGGGGTCAGTACGAAATATGTACTGAATATGCAAAGCCTGAATTACAGAAACAAGATCATAACCGGTACAGAACGTACAGAAAGTAAGCAGAAAATCCAAAGTGTCAAACACATAATTTCAAAATATGCAGAGTGTGTACAGAAACATATGTCATATCAAATCCGGCCCCTGCCAAGGGACTCGGCAGACAGAACGTGGCCACCCTCCCGACGCTGGTGCCACAACACAAAAGAATCAGAAGAGGGGCATGACCCCGTAACATAATATGTCATATCAGATGGCCATAGTAAATCATATCAGAACAAACGTACATGGCACAACATACTCCACAAACCCATGTACGCGTATACCTGCCCCCTCACATCGAGGCACGGCGAACAATGCAGGGGATTACGCTTGACAACATATCCTGGCCCGGGCTCAGTGTGGGAAACATTGGGGCATCCACGAATAGAGTCGTGAGAAACTAATGCAAGTAAAATATCATAAACGTTTCCATAGACTCGATGAGGCATATCAAAGACAAACCGTTCCGATGAAGTCGGAAGGAATCATAGTAAATGAGTTTCGAGTATCAAAACAATTTATCAGACTTAATGGAATATTTAAAACCATGTTAGTTAGGTAATTAAAAGGGTAGTCGAAACGTTTCTTTCAAAAATCGTTCAAAAAGGGGACTTTAGTACATTAAGGGCAAAACCGGGAATAGCGGGCCCACCTCGGAACAAGCAAGGCGGTGGGCTCAAATTACGCCCTTTAAGCTTATGGGGTCACCTATAAAGGTTCCACGGACATTCTATAGCTTTTCAAGGAGTTTAGAGAAAGTCTACATACTTTCAGGAAAAGCATATCAAAATTGTTCAATTCTACTGAAGGAAAAACTGATATTTTCTCTTGCGGATTCCAATGGCCAAGAAGGTCTTTTGAGGCCCGAATCCGATCCTAAAACACTTAGACATGCCAAAAGAAGGATCGGGGTAGCTTTACATACCTTTCAAGCTCCTTACGCCTTTCTAAACTCACTTCCCGTTTCGTCAAAAATCTGCAAATGGTCAAGTTTGCCAATTGTAAGTTATAGATGCTACAAATTCAATTCAACTCTTATTTGTCTACCGAAATTTCGGCAGCACTTCCCCTATACATATAGCACCCCCGAGAACTTAACTCGGCTCACAATCATCAACAACAACCCAAGCAACAACATCAACATCAACAACAACATTAGAAACACAATATGGCAACACTAGTTCTACTTGCCGACATAATGTCATAACCTTTACTTTAACCTTAACTTTCAAACTATTCTCAACAATTTCACATTCATTATCAATCTAGATTACCACAACATAGTTTAAAAGCATTTCATATCGTTTTTCCACAAGATATTCATACGATGTACATAATATACAAACTTTCCGCCAAAGTCATAACGCATTCGAAACTTCTAATCTTTGACTTACGTATTCATAACATGATTCCATCTTCCAAATTCATCAATACCCGTCATAATTTGCAACCTAATAACTTCATTTTCATAATGTCGCAAAATCATACTTAAACGACATAAGTTTTCTACATTCCATTTCAAAGCAAACTCATATCGTTTTACTTTCATTTACATTGCAAGAATCACAATAACACAATTAACACACTAGACGAACTTAATCCATTTCCATTCCACACACCCCATACCACACGGCCAAACACCCCACTACCAACTACTATCCAATTCATTCAATTTTCATTTCCAAGATGCATTTCATTCCATCCACAACTAGAATATGATATAAATTCAACACCTTACAATTATACACATACATATATATACACGGCCACATGCCTATATACATATCCAGTCGGTAAACTTCTATTTTTCCGTACAAACAACTCATTCTCACATACTACAACACAAACAAAACTTCATAACACAATAAAAAGGAATGAATCCTTACCTTTTTCCCTAGTCTTCTTTACTTGAACTAGTGATCAAATTGAGGAACCAAGTGCTTCTTCCTCCAAGACAACTACACCAAGTTGAAGAGGCTACCCAAATTAGTAGGAAAACCACAAAATATGAATTTTTGAAGCAAGATTTTTTAGGCTTATTTTTTCACTCCAAAGCCGAAACCCTCTTCTCTTTCTCCTCTCTTGTTTTGTTTTTCTTGCCTTCTAAATTTTTCTTGAACTTTCAATGTATCTTATAGCCCCTTAATTAAAATTGTCACATGGTTGCCATGTGACTTGGGTTTGGGCCAAGTATGTTGGCCGGCCACCCCTTATGAATTGGGCCTAAATTTTTCTTTCAATTATTTGGGCCCAATGGATTATAATTCCCGTTTTGTAATTCCCGAAACTAATTTTCGAAATCCCAAATTTGCCCTTAGCGTTCCTCGACACTTCTATATTAATATTCTTTTCATAACAACTCAAGGGTTACATAAATTCAATTATGACCTTATTTCATACAGGTCCAAATTATTTCCAATTTTCCAAAGGTGTGAAAACACGGGATATAACAACAACCGAGCACTCCAAGACAGCAGAATAGAATCCTAAGCGGGCGGATCGGTAAATCAGTCGTCTATACCTGCGTGGCATGAAACGCAGACCCCGAAGAAAGGGGGTCAGTACGGAATATGTACCGAGTATGTAAAGCACGGAACGTAGTAAACAAAGTCATAACCGAAGCAGAATGTACAGAAAATGAACGGAATATCCAGAATAGCAAAATGCTGATCATAAAGCATAAATAGTGCATGCAGAAAACATATGTCATATCTGGTCCCATTACGGGACTGGGTAAACAGAACGTGGTCGCCACCCCGACACTGGCGCCACAACACAGCATAACTCCAGAGTAGGGAATAACTCCGTAACATATCATATCATATCATATCAGAATGTGCACATGTCAAACATATCAGATGGCCATATCATATCATATCATCATATATCAGAATATGTGTACATGGCACAACATACTCCACAACCCATGTACATGTATACATGCCCCCTCACATCGAGGCGCGGCGAACAATGCAGTGGAATACGCGTGATAACATATCCTGGCCCGGGCTCAGTGAAGGAAACATTGAGGCATCCACGAGTGGAGTAGTGAGAAACTAAATGCATATAATTAAATAAATTCCAAAACTCGATGGACAAATATATTTACGACATCCGAAGGCTCAGAAATCAGTTTCGGGTCAATCAGAATTAGTATACGAAAGTTACGAACTTTTGAAGTACAGAACGTTCTAAAAACGTTTCAGAAGCTCTTTTTGAAAATTCAAGTAACAATCATATTAGGGAACTTTTAAATATCCTTATGGATCAAATCGAATGGAGCCTTTAGAGTCATATGTACGTATCAAAATATATATCCAAGACTTTAGCCATATCAAATATTTTTCGAACAACATTCGGAAACATATCGAATAGAACTTCGGACATCATAACTACGTATCAAACCATATGGAATGGCTTATGGAAGTCAAAGATATTGGCCATCCTGGTGGCTTTAAGAATAGAATTTTCTTTAAAAGCATACATATGTGTTATTTGTTCGTTTCATAAAGGTCATGCCAAAAGAAAGAAAGGTAGGCTTTACATACCTGGGTTTCTATCTAATTGTCCAACGTCTACTTCTCGAACTCGTAAGACTACAATTAAGATGATAACATCACGATTAGACCACCTACACCATTTACAATTTAATTTGCATACAAATGGAACTTAACAAAATTCGAGCAGCATTTCCTCTATAACCCTTACTCCAATCCAATTCCAAAACGGTCCATAATACGTACAATATCCCCAACAACAGCAACAACACTAAATAGCAACATAACCACTTGAGAATTTCCCCAAAAACCTCACCAAAATAGTCCACAAGGCAATCATGTCAACAAACTAGTTAATACTTTCGTAGCACCATTTCCGCCACTTTAAACTAGGGAATTCTTTCGTAAACAACTTAATTAACAAGATATGAGGATAAAACATACCTTAATTGATGAATCTATCAACCATCCTTTTCACTTAAATTTGCCAAGAACAATCTTGCTCCTGTTAGATATTTGAACAAGAACTATACTTGCTTTCATAAAATAAGTGTGAAACGTTGCTGCATAAGTTCATGAGAAATTATTTAGCTAAGTATAACTTGGGGCTGCTGGTTACGTTTGGAAATTTCTCCCAAAATGAGAAAATAGGTACTGCCAACGTTTAATTCTCTCAATGACTTGTTGCTAAAATTAACGAAAATGGGTGTTGGAAGCAGTTAGTCTACTTGGTATATAAGAAGACATGTGTCCCTTATTTTACTCATCCCTTAGAATTAACTTAGCTTCTTGTAAGCACATGAATTCTCCACGTAGCAACACTTGGACAGGCCATTTAATCCTTTTCCAACTATTGATGTTAATCTTTATCCAATGCTAGTAATTCCCTTGGTGGGACCGATGTGTCCCATGTTGTCCCCCTTAAAATCAATAGAATGTTTATAATAATTCTACACGTAATTTATTTCTTAATCTTTATTTAATTAAATATGGACTACTCTTAACATACTTCATATACTCATTATCATGATTATGCAACATGGCACTAGTTCATAGCTCTTTTTGATACACGCAAAATATTATTTCCAATCATCGTTGTCACACTTTTTCCATCTTAAATCATTTCGGGACTTTATTCCTTGTATACATCGAGTTCTTAATTTTCATGCTTGAATATGACCATATTCTTCGGGCTCAGGTAAATTTGTTCATGTTGGATGTTTCAATTTCCTAGTCCAAAAATACGGGATGTTATGGAGTAAGATGGAAACTTATCAGAAAAAGATTATTGCTGGCCAAATTTCTTAATTATAAAGAATGAATAGGTAATGATGATGTCTAATACATGTCCAAAATTCATGTGGTAACGTGGATGATATGCCACCCCTCCAATTATTTTAATGTAAAAAGTAAAATCATAAGATATAATCTCATACACTAATATTTTAATATTTCTTTGAAATACATAAGCTTCCAAAAATTTTGTTATTGAAATATCATATCAACTTAAGACATACACGTATTTCATAAAAACTAATACATCTAGAAATCATGTTCGTCAAATTATAATCTTTCCTCAACTTAACATCAATAGTACAAATTATTGTACTATCAATTCTCATAATGGAAAAAGATAGCTTTTCATAAGAGAAAATAATTTATGTACCCATAACAAATAAAATCTCATTTCTAAATGTCCTCATACCGCACACATAATTAAAAATGTATCCCAGAAGTAGTAACAGTAATAACTATAGAAAATCATGCTTATCAAATATTTACTAAAAGGGATTTACTTAAAAGAAAATACTATATCAAGACCATATATAACAGTTTCAAAATTCATCAAACTTATTCCGTTACTAATGTCATTGAACTCGTACGCTTTCCAACTTGTGAAAACGAGGGATGTAACATCCTTCCCCCCTTTAGAACATTCGTCCTCGAATGTTAAACTCTGCTGTCACCTTTCAAACCAAGCTCTTGGTGCCTGCTTTAGCTTGCCGGAGGCCGTAACATAAATTCCGACAAGATCAGGAATTCTTTTATCTAGCCTGGAGCCAAGCTTGTGTAG